>NC_032009.1:2219208-2338083 GCF_001865875.1 Lupinus angustifolius | reverse complement strand
ATTATACACTGACTTGATCGTCGGAGAACCTTTTCAGGTACCTCCACCGGCGGGTCCAGCTCTCCTACCTCATCCTGCTACTTTGACGACTATCCTCTTCTCCTTCCTCAGCAGCTGATCAACCATTGTCCGTACCTTTGTGTTCTAGTAAAGAACAATTATTATACATATAAGCTTTGATGCCTTATAATTTGCACTAATCTGAAACTAAAACTTAGTGAGATTTTTTCGTGCAATAAAAAACAAGATTGGGGATTTTATTTTGTATGAAAATCACGAAAATTAAAAGAAACATATGAAGTGATGTATGTTCCATGGCATGACACATAAAAAAACTCAACCGAACATCAAGAGATATTTAAGGAGTGTTGTGTTCCATTCGGTTAAGGGTTGATGGTTACAATTACAATAACATGTATCAAAGGTTTGGGGGATCACATGGGGAGTTGCCATAAAAGACAGTGATGTCTCACCTTAAAGTGAGTGAGATGGGGACATAGAAGGACCACCACATGAACGCATACATATATTAGAAACTAAGGGTCTGTTTGCAAGTTGGTTTTTGAAGGGTATGGAAGAGAAAGGGAAAACTTATGAGCTATGAAATACATTTGCGAGATGACTCTCATGACTTATATTTTCTTCCATTCATCTCGAAAACCAAACTCACAAATAAATCTTTAAGTAATGAACATAAGGAAGTAGCAATGACACAAAGGGCATATTGAATTGATAGATTCCAATTAATGTGGCTCACATGCTCTTTGTGCAACATGAAATCTGATGCATAAGTACGGTGAGCTCAAAGCTCATATTAGATTCCCTTCAATAGATGTAAGGGATTCAGTGCTTCTTAATTACCCATCCAAGGAACTTGCATTTTATTTTAAGAGAATAGTCTTTCTCCTCGTACCAAGAGATAATTTATCTCCTCCGATCAGTAAAAATATGACATGTGTACTATTTTTTTTATAAAAAATAATTTTATAGAAAACGATGAAATAAGATGCATGTCATAATTTCACTGATAAGATGAAATAACTTATTTCTTTACATCATGATACCTTATTCTATTATTTTAAAGTAAGAATAATAAATGTTTTCAGTGGGTTAGAGAAGGGCATTCATGGAGTATAAAATAATTGTGAGTATAAAATTAATGTCATTATGAAAGCAGATTAGGGTAACTGAATCCTTGATTTTGGTACCATATTGGTATGGGAATTGCATGGACACATGGTAGATGAGTGAGGAGAAATTAATTGTTGAAAATCTGTTTACCAAATTCTTGAGCGTGGGGCGATTGCCATCATAATTAAATGGTGGATGAGTAAGGACTGGGAAGTCTATTTACCCTACGGACTAAGACCTTAATAAAATTCATTATCCCCTTCAAACTCTAGTAGATTATGAATCACATATTCTATCTTAAAAAATATAACACTCATCAATCACGTGATTAAGATTTGGTAGAAAAATATTTAATTTGTAAGCTTTTATCTTAAACATATTTTCAACCAATTAGCAACAAGTAATATATTGAATGATGAATCAATTTCTTCTTCAGTATCAAAGAGGGAAGTTGTTGATCTTCTTTTAGTTTTAAGGAGAGAAATATCATATTATTATATCTAAAATATAGAAGTTCACATTACATTACTTTTTTCATTTGCTATTGCTTCACTTTCCTCTAAGATACGTAGAAGAAAAGATCCTAAGATCATAAGTTCATAACCATTGGGTGAGCTTAAATTGTTTATTTTCTCTTTGGGCCTAGCCCTTTCCTTTAAAAGAACAATATGTACATATTTATCTACTAATTGTTTAAATATGGATTTGTTTTTATGTATATCCATTTAAAATAACAGAGCCCATGACTTCCTCAGTATTGGGGGTGCTGGGCGAACTGAACAACATTGGGCCAAGGAGGGGCCTATAGATTTTGAGTTTCCATTAACTGAAGCCCAAAAGTATTTGTCAGCTGAGACTTGAGAGGCTTGAGTCAAGATTTGAGATCATTCATCATCCACTAGCAAAATAAAATATGAGTGTTATATCTGTACATTGTATAAATATTTATATATATACAAGTTATTATATTATTTATTTTTATTTTAGATTTTTTTTTTTGAAAATTAAATATGAATGATGGATGATATAGTAACAATGTATAAAACTTGTACATTAAGAATCCGAAATTACTAAAATAACAAGACAAAAAGAAGGAGACAAGCTTGGACAATGGGCAAGGCGTGCACCAAGACTTTATTTGGTTAAGATACCTATGGCTTGCGTAAGACTCCAAAAAATCGGTGTGGCCATGTGGGTCACTAGAGCAATTTTTTAATGTTCGTTTATATTGAATGATTTTTTAAAGTGATAATGCTCTTATTTTATTTTTAGACAAAGAAAAAACATGTGTGCTATTGCATATATTGGTAAATAATAAATA
The DNA here is from genome assembly GCF_001865875.1 of Lupinus angustifolius. Taxonomy (NCBI): domain Eukaryota; kingdom Viridiplantae; phylum Streptophyta; class Magnoliopsida; order Fabales; family Fabaceae; genus Lupinus; species Lupinus angustifolius. The sequence continues at coordinate 2,335,631 of NC_032009.1, read as the reverse complement.
CTCCTGTCAACTTATCAAAAATATGTTAATATAATAACGTAAAATTCATTAAATTATTAGAGAATTAAAAAAGGCAAAAAATTCAACAATACTTATAGGGAAGAAATCATATTTAATCAACATCTGAAGTTAGTTTAATAATATTATTGGACGCATATGAAAATGAGTTATATCCAACTACTCCTGACAAAACTAAAAGTGCCATAGATGCTACATAGTCATTGGTTAACATTGTGAGAAAATAGATGAAAGCATTGGTGAAGCGCAATCATTGTTACCACCTATGAATAAACGAAGCTCATAACACATCAAACACTGTCTCTCTCTCTCTCTCTCTATTACTTCCATTTCTTAGAAAAGAGAAATGGCCCAAACGTGGTGGTGCTTTGTTCACTATCTTGTGTGGGTCATTTCCACTGCTCTTGTTCTCACAGCAACACCACCTTCATCTCATCAAATCCATGACAAGGTTGGTACCCTCCCTGGTCAAAACTTCAACATCAACTTCTCTCACTATTCTGGTTATGTCACTGTCAATGAGGAAGCTGGAAGGGCACTGTTTTATTGGTTTATTGAGGCTGATCAATACCCTCAAACCAAGCCACTTCTTTTATGGTTCAATGGAGGTTACTCTATTTTTACTCTTCACTTACCCCTTTTATTTTTAATGCTATCTATCATGCCCATGCTATTAACATGTCACAGCCATATTACTTTTTTGGGTAAGGAACTAATCCATTTGGAGGTTCGTGGCTGCCCCTCGAAAAGTGTCACTCCCAAGAATCGAACACTCGACCTTGGGGATCTAGTGGGGCCTTACACCACTAGACCAACACCTTGTTGGCGTCTCTTTATCTATTCGAGTGAATAACAAGTGAGACAACATTATCCGGAGAAATACTTGCATAGGAACTTGCCTTATAGGCTAGACATAACCAAGGAAATACTTTCATATTATCATCACAATAACAATTTAAAATAAAAAAACCCAAAGTATTTGATGGGTTGTGCCAAATAGAGACTGTTCCTACACAAGATTTATTCTGTGTAGTTGCGGTTGCGATGATGAATGCAGTTACCTTATCCTTACGCAATATTATGGTCTTGATTGTGATTGTGGACGGCAATTTAAAACATCGATCCTGCTACATACAACTTTTATTTAGATTGACATGGAAGAATTTTGTAATGATGGATGCTTTTGGTTATGCAGGGCCTGGATGCTCATCAATTGCTTATGGGGAGGCAGAGGAAATTGGCCCCTTTCATATACAACCAGATGGGAAGACCCTTTATCTTAATCCTTACTCTTGGAATCAAGGTGAGTGAATTACCAAACATTTTCAATCTACAACAATTTGCTCTTTCCAATTTCCATTGTGATTTTCGCAACAATAATGAATCTTACTTATGCCTATTACCCAAGAATTTGCAAGAAGGCAAAAAGGAAACAGAATTCGTAAATGCAATCATGTATAACTTTAGTGTTTGTGTTGTTTTAATTGTAGTTGCAAACATTCTTTTTGTGGATTCTCCTGTCGGAGTTGGATTTTCATATTCAAACACTTCATCCGACATTCTGAACAATGGTGACAAGAGGACTGGTAATACTTCAACCATTTTGTATCTCGATCATGCTTCTGCTTTGAAATGTATAACACTCTGTCTCTTAAACAAACAAAACTTTTGCAGCTGAGGACTCTTTAATATTTCTATTGAGGTGGTTTGAGCGTTTTCCCCAATATAAAGGAAGGGACGTCTTTATTGCTGGAGAGAGCTATGCAGGTAGACTAACTGTCACAACTTTGTCAGGATATAATATTTCTTATATTTTTTGTCTTCTTATCCTAATTTTGTGGTCAACTAAAATAACAATAAATAAGCTTCCACCTATAAGTTCACAACTCAGAAGTTTATAATGAAGTTTAAGTCCTCAACTCACACAGTTCTAGTACTTCAATGCAAAATTATAAGATAAAAATGGTGAGATGAGGTCTATGAGTTCTGCTATACTTATTTGGTATATGATTATTTGATCTAATATTTTAGTATGCAACAATATTAATCCTCTATTTCAGGGCATTATGTTCCTCAACTTAGCCAAGCTATTGTGAAGTACAACTTTGAAAATAAGGAAAATGCTATAAATCTGAAAGGTTACTTGGTATATTATCCAACTTTGCATCAAATTAGTTCCCTTTTGTGTTTGTTGTTACTACAAAACTAATCAATATATGTGTGTGTGTCTGATTCAGGTTGGAAATGCTCTTACTGATGATAGCCATGACCATTTGGGGATTGCTCAGTTTATGTGGTCAAGTGGTTTGATATCTGATCAAACATACAATCTCTTGAACCTTCTTTGTGGCAATCAGTCATTTGTACACCCCTCAGAAGCTTGTGATAAAATTCAAGAAGTTGCTGATAGAGAACTTGGCAACATTGATCCGTACAGTATCTTTACTCCTCCATGTCCTGCTAATCTTAGCCAGTCAACTCAGCTTCTGAGAAGAAAGCGTGTTAGTGTATCTTTCTTTTACTATCAAGTAGCTGCTATTCATAGAACATTTGTTTCTTTTAGTTTTCTTCAGCCGAAAACGTCATCCACTAAAACCTGAAAGTCCAAGTTGTGAAATACATTTCCAAACTATGTGGAATTCTATCAAAGTTTTGTGATACAGATCCTTGATAATATGTTATATCATGTTACAGAGAATTGGTAAACTCAATGAAGCATATGATCCTTGCACCGAGGGTCACTCTACCACGTACTTCAATCTACCTGAGGTTCAAAAGGCACTTCATGTTGATCCAGCCCATAAGCCTGCTAAATGGGATACATGCAGGTAATGATAATTAGGGACACACTTGGTAGCATCTATTTAAGTACCAAATATGCATAATGCATCAAACAAAAGTAACCGTATTCATGCATTCCATTTAGTTCATGGGAATGCAAGCATCATGAACTAATGGATAAAGATCAAATACCAACTAGAATTAGATTTGATCTATGCTGATATGTCTGACTAGTGTTTAAGGTAGTGACTTTAGAGAAGTCGCAGGTTCGGCATACAATGCATTATTGCACATTTTCTTCAGTCTTTTTTTCTCTGTCTGTGCGTGTGTTTCTGTTTTTGCCACAATGTTTACATAGATCAGAAACCTCTTGTTAATTCTCTCATGCTATGCAGTGATGAGGTAAATACCAACTGGAAGGATTCTCCAAGAACTGTGCTTGATATTTATCGTGAGCTTATTCCTTTGGGACTGAGGATATGGGTGTTCAGGTTACCATCAATATCTATTATATGTGCATTACCACACATGTGTTTGTTATCATTCTTACATACTAGTAGTAACGCCAAAGATAGACTTCAAACTAATTTGCATTAACTTCTCCTGTTAATGTTGCCTAAGAAAGTTTGTTAAATACTTGGATATAAAAAGAATGCAAGTTATGATTTAGCAATCAAATCAAATTTTTGATGTTGCTATGATTTTTAATATTTGCTTATAAATAGAAGAATAGAAGATGCTGAATTTAGGCTATTAGCTGCCCTTAGATTCATGTATGTGTGTTATTTTCTTTGTTGTAATGTATACCAGCTACTTTAGCGGCTGTTGGTAAGAGCTAATTCATTTGGGGAATATAGATCCCCTGCATCATGTGATATAGTGCCATATATTGATAGTAATAAAAAGGACAGATATAAGAGAGGAGACTTCAATATAGGATAAAAAAATCTGATGAAGGTACATGCTTTTAACATGTCTTTTTATCAGTATTATGCATTCTCTTCTGACTACTAAGTTCATAAATTTTTTTTATGGAAACTATGGAAATCCAACCTCCTTGAAAGTGTTATACTTTCATTTCCTCTCAACAAATTTTGTCACCATCTTACATTTCCTGTTTCCTTTTCAGTGGTGACACAGATGCCGTAATCCCAGTGGCGTCTACTCGCTATAGTATAGATGCTCTTAGGCTCCCAACAGTGAGATCTTGGCGTCCGTGGTATCATGATGGGCAGGTAAGTATTTTTACAAGATTTTTTCTTTGCTCTTCCAATTCACATATCATTTAGATTGTGTTCTTCTATTTTTTTCCTCTCTTGTAGTTGAATTCACTGATATTTAAATGAACACAGGTTGGAGGATGGACACAAGAATATGCAGGACTTACCTTTGTGGCAGTAAGAGGAGCAGGGCATGAAGTTCCTCTGCATAGACCTAAACTTGCTCTTGCACTCATTAAAGCCTACTTAGCTGGAACCTCCTTGCCAGCCATTGAGCTTGTCAGTGTTTATTAAACTTTAGGATTGGACTAGTGATGAGAGGTTTAAGTATTTTGTATGATATTGTTGGTTTAAGCTTCATTGCCACCACTATATGCATAGTGTTTTAATAAGGTCATGATTGAAGAAGATGCCCAAACGATTTTTAACAATTGGCAAAAGAACTCTAGTTGGTTATTATTAATTGGTGTTATTCTGGATATCATATTGGAGCAAAAAAATGTATTAGTCTCTTGTTATTTCAGACATAGCTCAGTGTCTTGCTAAACATGGAAAAAACTATAAGGCTTTTGCTTAGTGATCATGAGGTCACGAGTTCAAATCCTGGAAAGTCTCTCAACTTGTGAGAGCAAGACTGTGTAAATCTACCTTCCCCATACCCCATTAAGTGGGAGCCTCGTATGCTGGACCACCTTTTTTTTCCATGGTAAGTGCTTGTTTAATCACATCACTGTCTATTAATGTTGCAGCAAAGAGTTCTTCCTTTGCATTGTATGTTTGTGATTGCTTTTCATCTTCCTAAATGGTATGATAAACTCCCCTTTCAATTATAATAGTTATGATGCTGTTATGGAAGAAAATATTCCGGTAGAGCTTTATCAACCTTATGCCTTGTAACTTGTAATGTTCACTTAGTTTGTAAAAATGGGTGAAGAACCAAGTTGGGTCTCCTAATTCCTAAAGGAACTATTTTTGGAAACTAGTGAGTTTTTCTAATTTTTATAGATTGAGTTAGCTTGGTGGAAAATCTTGAACTATAGATTTTCACTCTTTCTCTTATTCCTTTTAATTAATCATCATTCACATGTCAACTTTTAAAGTATATAGTATATACAACCCCTCCTCAACTTATCACCGTGAAGGATAACTTGCTTGATTAGTTATAAAACCAATAAGACACTCATGGTAAGGTTCAGCCATATATGAGACTAAAAAAACTTAGTTATCTCAATCATTGTACTGAAAAGTCTTCAATTCACATCAAGTGCTGAATCTAACAACATATCACTTCAACCGACAAATATACCAAGATCAATATTGTCAGCACACACACATGGTCCCTATCAGCGTGCTTATTAACCAAGATTATCCTTATTAACAGCACACCTTCCACCACTTCAACTCAATCCAATTTTCATTAACATATGAATGAAAAATGATATTCTAATAGTTTAATTTGCTTTTATTGGTCAGAAAAATACTTTATCATTAAACTTTCAACTTAAGTATACTAACAGTGACACATGGAGTGACATACTCTGTGGTACATAACTCTCTGGTTAGTGCATCAATCATTTTCCCATTCTAAATGAATGTTAGGCATACTCTGCTGACATATTGCTAAACAGCCAGTAACGTTGCTTACGTGTAATATGTTTAGATACGTTGGTTTTAAGGTCAAACATAATAAGCATCAAACGTACGTTGTACTTCAACGGCAGTTAGGCACAAAGTTCAGATTTTTTTCCTTCTTAGCCTTCAAATCCTTCTTTTATTTATTTTGCTACATTGAACTTAACTTGACACCCCAAATTTGTACACATTCTTCTTTGTCTTTTAGGTTTCATTCACTATTTTCTTTTTCATAGTGAAGACAAAAGATATTAATCATGATGTGTTTGATTAGATGTGCAATGTTCCTATTTTTCTTTCTAGACATTGTTCATTCTAGAGTTTATGGAGAAAACAATGCTAGTCTTGTCAATGATAAAAATGCACTTATTTCATTCATGTCATGCATTGTTTCTGACCCCAAAAATGCTTTAGAGAGTTGGAAATCACATAGTGTTCATGTTTGTGATTGGTCAGGTGTTACATGCAACAATGCAAGTGACATGATCATAGAGCTTGATCTAAGTGGAAGGTTACTAAGGGGCATTATTTCCCCTGCTCTTGCTAACATCTCTTCATTGCAAATTCTTGATCTTTCTGAGAATCATTTTGAGGGTCACATTCCTAAAGAGTTAGGCTATTTAGTTCAGCTTGAACAACTTAGTCTGTCTAAGAATTTTCTTGAAGGGCACATTCCCTCTGAGTTTGGTTCACTTCAAAACTTGTACTACCTTGACATGGGAAACAATCATCTTGAGGGAGAAATTCCACCATCACTTTTCTGCAATGTGACTTCATTGAGTTACATAGACCTATCTAATAATTCCTTAGAGGGACAAATACCCTTGAACAATGAGTGTATCCTTAAAAAACTTAGGTACCTCTTACTTTGGTCCAACCACCTTGTAGGCCATATTCCCTTAGCACTTTCAAACTCCACTGAACTTAAATGGCTCGATTTAGAGTCAAATATGTTGAATGGAGAACTGCCATCGGAGATTGTACATAATTGGCCGCGACTACAATTCCTCTACTTATCATATAATGACTTTGTTAGCCATGATAATAACACCAACCTCGAACCTTTTTTTGCTTCATTGATGAACTTATCTGACTTCGAAGAACTCGAGTTGGCCGGAAACAATATTGGTGGTAAGCTACCTCATATTATTGGTGATCTTCCTACCAGTCTGCTACAACTTCACCTACAAGAAAATCTCATATATGGTTCCATTCCCCCACAAATTGCTAATCTTGTCAATCTGACTCTCTTGAATTTGTCCAGTAACTTAATAAACGGATCAATCCCTCCCAGTTTATGCAAGATGGGTAGGCTAGAGAGAATTTATTTGTCAAATAATTCACTATGTGGTGAGATTCCTTCAGCCCTTGGTGGCATCAAGCATCTCGGTCTTCTTGACTTGTCAATAAACAAGCTTTCAGGTACAATACCAGATAGTTTTGCTAACCTCCCACAGTTAAGAAAGCTTTTACTTTATGACAACCAACTTTCTGGACCAATCCCACCGAGTCTTGGAAAATGTGTCAATTTGGAGATTTTAGACTTATCTCACAACAAGATTTCAGGGCTGATTCCTGCTGAAGTTGCAGCCTTGAGTAGCTTGAAACTATACTTGAATTTGTCAAGCAATAACCTTCATGGGCCTTTGCCATTAGAACTCAGCAAAATGAACATGGTGCTAGCTATTGATCTATCAACGAACAATCTCTCTGGCACAATCCCACCACAACTGGAAAGTTGCGTAGCGCTGGAGTACCTCAACCTTTCTGATAATTCCTTCGAAGGCCCTCTCCCTGATTCATTAGGCCAATTGCCCTATGTTAGAGCACTTGATGTGTCCTCAAATCAATTGACAGGGGTATTACCAGAGTCACTTCAGTTGTCTTCCACTCTCATCAAACTGAATTTCTCTTTCAACAAGTTCTCAGGGAAAGTCTCAAACAAGGGTACATTTTCATCTCTCACCATAGAGTCTTTCCTAGGAAACAATGATCTATGTGGCCTGGTAAAAGGCATGCAAAGCTGCCATAGGAAGCATAGCTATCATTTGGTATTGGTGTTTTCGGTGATTCCTGTGTTACTATTTGGCACTCCTCTATTATGCATGTTTAAGCACTTCATTGTAGTCAAATCAAGAGCAAGAAAGCCATTTGAAGTGGTTGGTATAGGTGACGTAGATGATGAAGAGGAAACAAAAGATCTCAAGTTCCCAAGAATTTCGTATAGACAACTTATAGAAGCCACAGGAGGCTTCACCAGTTCAAGCCTAATTGGTTCAGGCCGGTTTGGACGAGTCTACAAAGGCGTTCTCGTAGATAATACAAGAGTAGCAGTGAAGGTATTAGATACAACAACAGCTGGTGAGATTTCAAGGAGCTTTAGAAGGGAATGCCAAATCCTAAGAAGGATCAGGCACAGAAATTTAATAAGGATCATCGCAATTTGCAGTAAGCCAAAGTTTAAGGCTATTGTTCTTCCACTGATGCCAAATGGTAGCCTTGAGAAGCATCTGTATCCAAGCCTGGACCATGGATTAAGCCAAAGGTTGGATGTGGTTCAGTTGGTGAGGATTTGCAGTGACGTAGCCGAGGGAATGTCTTATTTGCACCATTACTCTCCAGTGAGAGTTGTGCATTGTGATCTTAAGCCAAGCAATATACTCCTTGATGAGGATCTAACTGCTTTGGTTACTGATTTTGGAATTTCAAGGCTTGTAAAAGGTGATGAAACTACATTCACCAGTGAGTCGGCATCTTTCAGTTCAACACATGGATTGTTATATGGCTCTGTTGGTTATATAGCTCCTGGTATGTACCTTCTAAAATATGATCCAACATTTTTATATATTATGGTTGAGATTATTAACAAAGGTTTGATAAGAACAATTTTAGTTTGTAACATCATGAACTGTTATTTCTAAGTAATGTTAATCATTAAAACTGCTACTTTATCAAACAGTTTTGTTCAGTAGAATTCACTAACTTCATTTATTGGACATGCCAGAATATGGAATGGGAAAACATGCTTCAACTCAAGGTGATGTTTACAGTTTTGGGGTACTTTTGTTAGAAATAGTGTCAGGTAAACACCCCACTGATGTACTCATCCATGAAGGCTCTAGCTTGCATGAGTGGATTAAGAGACAATACCTAAACCAACACAAACTTGAAAACATTGTTGAACAAGCATTGCAAAGGCTCTCTCCTTCTGGTGTGTCAACCCATCATAACAAGATTTGGCACAATGTTGTGCTGGAACTCATTGAGCTAGGCCTTCTCTGCACACAGCACAATGCTTCAATAAGACCAACCATGCTTGATGTGGCCCAAGAGATGGGAAGGTTGAAGGACTACCTCACTAATCCAATCTCTCAGTTCATTGAAGTTAATCCCAAGATTAATTCTTTATGCAGTGAAGATATTTTAGTTGAAAAGTAAATGGGTAAGAGTTTATATTATATTATATTATTCACTCTTGGTGAAAAGTATTTTGGCCAAATTACATTAACATCTCTTCACATTTAGCTTTATTAGAACCCCTCTTGTTTCAAAGATTACATTGATCTCCTTTAGGAGAAGTCTACAAGTATACATAATTGCACTCACCATACCCGGAGAAATACACGTTGTAATTAGTTCATATCAATTAGGAGTGATTTGTGTATCGGGGATCATTTGAATAAAACTCGGCGTATCATTGTGTAAATTACCCGAGTATTTTACATTATAAAGTTTAATATCCCAAGTAAAGATTTGATTGTTTCTTTCTCTTTTTTCCTAACTTTTATCTTATATATATTACATCAAGCTGATAATTAAAATTTCAAACAAAAAATCTACATGAACCCTTTTCAAGTTGCATAGATCACCTAAGCACTAGAAATGCCTATTCCATGATTTGTTTGCTTCACTATGACTAGGTAAAGTTGTTATTAAGACATATCAGAAGCAAGATTACGTAATGAATGTCATTTGACTGATATCAACCTTAAATTAACATAAAGTGAGAGATAATGGATGCTTGAGTCAGACGTTATATCACAGTTAACAAAAAACATAAGCCAATTAGTACAACTATTTTCTCCATAATCTTTCTATAATACACAGAAAGATTCTCCATGTATTTCACTCATGAACGCATTTATTCATTAAATACTCTACTACTGAAGTCCTCACATTCACCTTAATGAAAGATTGATTTGTTATGGAATATAGACTAAGGTATGAATACAATGTGATTTTGTTTTGGTAATACAAGGGTGGTAAGAAACTAATCTTTTTCGGAATGCGCGACTGTCTCTCTCAACAAATGTCGCTGACAGTAACATTTTTGCTTTACACTACTAGACCAATGCCCCGTTGGTTAATGTCGTTTAAGTAGTTCATAAGTTAGTGCAACATTGACTAAAACAAATATATAAAAGGGAAGGTGCATGCACCTACCAAGCAGTTCTAGTTCTTCTTCATGCTGCTATAAAATATGATCTCTAGAATTTGAGTTAGGTATATATGCACACGAAATAACTTATGTAAAAATATTATCCTCCATCATGTAAAGAGGACCGTAACTGCTAATTAAAGAAGTAGAGAAAAAGGTCAACTACTTGTTTTTCAACATGTAATATGATGAACAATTAAATGGTAAGCCAAATGTTATAATCAGCTTTTGCTTTTAATTGTCTTAAAGAAACAAAATACAAACAAATCACTTAAAATGGACTTTGTACGTATACAATACAAGAATGCTGGCAGCAGCTTTCAGATTGTAAAACAAATTACTCACCTTTTGTGTGTGAAAAGATGTTGGTGGATATGTTATGTTATGGCACTACATGATGGTGACCTCCATTACCAATGTTAATTCAATGGTTAAAACATGTAACACAGTAAAGAGAGAAGCTACATTCCGTTTGACATGTTAGAATAGGGCAGTGAAGAACATGTGAGTTATGTTTTTAACATGTGAGAAGCTAGTAATATTTATGTAATGATGGCGTAAAGATTTATATATAGTTAGTGTATTACTTACCCTCCATTTGGATTACTTTTTTAGAAAAAGTTAATAATAATTAAAAATGAATTATGGATGATGCAATGACAAAGTAAAAAACTATTACATGTCAGTATATGCGTCATTTTCTCTTTACGAAAACTAAGATGTATTAAATCAAGACAAACATAGATAGAGCAGAATGTATTGGAACTTGGAAGTCAAGCAACATGGGTTTGGGCTCCACTGCAGACAAATTTGAATTGGACACTTTGAGGCCCTCACATTTATGGAAACATAATAAAATACATCTAACAATCAAACTTTCACCCTTACATTTAGGAATGAATCAAAATTAAAAAAATGGGTCAACCACATGATTTCTTTTTCTATTTAGCCCATCATTTATGGGTCAAGATCCTCTCTAGTGGAGAAGGAAGTGCATGAAAAAGTAGGGAAGGAAAATATAATATATAATATGACAGTTTTATATATGATAACACTTTTATCTCTAAATAAACAACAAAATTAATAACTTACCTATCCAGTATTAACAATTAGGTTGGAAACGAGTCGAACTCAGTCAAATCAGAGTTCAACTCAGTTCAGCTCGATAACGATTGACTTAGCTCAAAACTCGACTCGAGTTATTCTTTTAGCTCGAATTCAGCTCGGCTAAAGTTCGCGAACTATTTGGTTCAGTTCGAATGGTTTATTCAGATAACTCAAATAATTAATTAAAATTTGAAAAATACTTAAAAATGTTTTATATATATAAATTTATATTTTTTATATATATAATAACAATAAATATAAAAAATAATGTATGAGTCATAATAAATATAAAATTTAGTCTATATATATATATCGAGCAAACTCATGAACCTAACAAGTCGAACTATATTCAACTCAAGTTCGACTCGTTTATTTAACGAACTCAATTTCTAGCTCAAGTTCAACTCATTTGGTTCATGAACCAAGTTTATTGAGCTAACTAACAAATCAAATTTCGAACGAATACCAAATTGGTTCGGTTCATTGTCAGCCCTAATATGCTCACAAATGTAGCACATGGGCTTAGAAAACAATCTTTGCCACAACCTCATTCTTGTTCTCATGACTATTAATTGAAAAATGTTTAAATTTTGTTTATATAAATATATTGAGCTAGCTCATGAACCTAACAAGTCAAACTATATTCAACTCAAGTTCGGTTCGTTTATTTAATGAGCTCAAGTTCAGCTCATTTGGTTCATGAACTAAGTTTATCGAGCTAAATAATGAATCGAGTTTCGAACGAATACCAAGTTGGTTCGATTCATTGTGAACCCTACTAAATTTTTTCTTCTATTTTTTACCCTTTTAGTTAAACTTTCTTCATATCTCACTGTACAAAAAAAGTTAGTGTGGAAATTTCTGGTACTATTTTGTGCTACAATTCATATAACGTTAACCCATTGTTCCATGAATACAAGTAAAATTTAGGAATGACATATTGACATGTCTATGCATAATAGAAGAGACCAGAGCTGAGATCGAGTTAATACGTATAAATACTTTAATAATGTTTTTAAGGATTAATATTGTTATCATAACAGACTTCAATTAATGTGAATGCATTGTACTAGTATTTCTCTTTATTATTCTGAACTGACAGGGTATCCAATGTAGAGCCAAATATGCTATAATGATATAATCCCCTACGTACACAACAAAACACAAAATCAGCAAGAATTCAGAATCATGCAATTAAATATTCTTAATTATTGCGCAGTTTCTATTTAATCAATCCTTAATCACATGGTTTTTCATGTGGCATACCAGTATACCACCATGCTTGTCTCAAAACAAATACACATAAATAAATGCCAAATTTAGTTATCAAAGACCATCAAATCTAAATTTGGAACGGGAGAAAAAGAAAATGGGGACTTAAGAAAATGACATGTTGGATGGTTGGAATAACAATAGGACATTGGATGGGCGTGGCATATGTATGGGCCATGAGCTTTATGGATTTATGAGGAACAGATCCTCCCTGCCCAAAACTTCATGTGTCAATGTCTCAAACCAATCATATCTTACCAAATAACATAAAAATGTTATTTTATGTTTTTTTATTGGATTGAGACACAAAAAAGTGGGACTACTGATTCTCATCCATTTATGACCATCTTTCTTATTCCTCCACGTGAGTGCCAACAATTTAGCTCAGCATGTTTGCTCTTAAAAAAACATAAGCATGACTTAAGTGGTAGGTTCAATGTTGCACTAATCTTGCATGCATCGTCCAAAAATAAACCCTGCATCATTACAAATTAGTCTGATTGGTTTATTACAAGTTGTAATTGATAAAAACATGATAGCTCTTGTTGGGTAATAGTTGGAGTCCTAAGCTTAGATGAAGTTCAAGGCAACCGTATAAAGGATTAAAATATTTTGATTATAGAGCACATGTAATTTTTTATGAGATCATATTGGAGTTGAGAATATTACCCACATTATAGTAGAGGTAGTTCTTTAAGCTGATTTTTTTTCAAACACATCATTAAAAGTCTATTATGAGGTTAAGTTTTGGAGGTAAAGGAAGTGTAAGAAAACTTCAAAGTCATTTTAAAAGTGCATATATTATGATGGTCAATCAAGTTTTTCATTCCTTCAATTTCAAAAGTACATGTTATGACAATCAATCGAGTCTTCCATTTCCTTCCATTTCAAAAATATATGCTATGTCTCTTTTTATTATAATGATTCTTTTTTACAGACAAATATTATTATTATATTATTTTGTGGTAGATATATAAATTGAATCATCTACTTCCTTATTATTCCACTCTTTAAATCATTCACCCTTACAAATTGCCCATCTTATTATGACTCACTCATTGTTACAAGATTATAATATGTAGTAGACCATGGTCCACTAAATGGATCCTTTTCTAATCAGGCCAAGTATATGATGTCCATAAGTATGTCCTAAACCAATCATTACATGTTACATTAATTAAAAAAATTAAACATATATAACTTTGTCTATTTTTGTTTCATTATAATTAGTTTGTGATAAATTTGATAACATGTTTGAGACAACAGATATTCATCCTTCTAATCATAGATAATCACCAATAATAATGATTAACAACATAGGTTAAAATGCATTATCAACTAAACAGGAAAGATGGAAAAAATAGAAAAAGTAGAGAGTGGAGATTGATATGTAAGAGTGAAGAGATAGAGATAAAAACAAAGACATTAGCTGAGTTGAGAGATACGTGTCATGTGAATTGTCGGGATCAATGCATGTGGGGTGAACACAAACCCACAAAGTGCATGTGCCGTGGACGTTCTAATACTACAATGTTTGATGCTAAAGTAAGGAAAACAAGTACTGTCAAACATTACATCGGAGCAAACAAGTTTTCTCTCTGTGGGCTTTCACCCATTAATAAAATATTCATTATCTTATTATGTGACCTTTGATTAAGACAAACTGTCTTTTTCATCAAACACCTCTACACCTTTTTTGTCAACAAGAACAAGGAATTTTTTTGAGCTGTTTTGTTCAAACGGGAAAGGAAAAGGGAGCAGTTAATGAATAAGTATCATCTCCGGTATCCGAGAGTATATTAAAAACAAAACTAAGTTATAACGATATGATTTTATTATCATCTTAAATATAATAATATGATGTTATATTGTTATCCTTCAAGACACACAAAAATCTAATATTGGAGGGAAGTCTTTACTAAGGAAAGAAGGAATGAGGAACATTTAATTTGAAGAAAATGTTTAAAAATGCTTAGTAATTTCCCCTCTTCAAAAAACTTCACTTTTGGAAAGAAAGCTCAAATGGAAGGAATTTTGGACTACTATTTTCCATCACTACCCTCTAATTTTTTTAGCAATACAATATATTTTAATTAAAATATTCCTATACCCCGGTCTTCTTAAACTAAACACAAGGTAAGAAAAATGATTAAAATAATTATTATGAACAAAGAAGTACTTGAAATATTCTTTATTTATTACTACAAATATCATTAATCAAATGACATAAATCTATAAAAAAAAAACAGTTGAATTTAATTTAACACTCTTAATTTTTTTAATTATGGAAAATATGAAGAATGATAAATTAATGGACGTAAATAAAAAATGGAGGAAAGTATAAACACAAAACTATAAAAGTGGTTGAGGTATTGTGAGAGGTGGGGACTTGTGGTAGATGAGATGCAAGAAAGTGAAGCAACCCACCCAACTAGTTTCCAATAAGTAATAAGAAGAGAAATTAGACAACAAACTACCAAAGCTATTTCGGAAACTTTCTTTGATATTTTTGGATAACGAGTACAAGACAAACATTAATAACTAGGACGAGAGTAGGAGAATTTTCACTGTCACTGAGAGTGACCCATTTTGATGAGACCAATGCTTTATTATTATTATTTTATTCTAGTTTTTCTAGCTTAGTTTAATGCATACAAATAGAACATTGAATATAATGTATCGTAAGCATATCTTATGCTATTTCATTCTTGGTGAAAACAGAATAAACATTTGACTCATCGTTTCATAATGTGACATGGATTTAAATGGGTATTTTCGCACATTCCATTCCTAAAGTATAGTAGTTAATTGTTTTAGACTTTTCCTCACCAAAGGTTGATCAATCTTTTTATTTTCTTCCAATTTTATTATCATTCAATAATTATATATAATTAATTTAAAATCAACCTAAGCTATCAACATGGGTTTTCCAAATAATAATGACATGGTGAATTAATAATGTGGTTACCTGATAATAATAGAACTACGTAGATTAACTTCAGAATTCCTAAATATCATGCGAACAAAATGGTGGATGGTGTTGTTTAATAATTTCTTATTGTGGAGCATCAAACTATTGAGTGAAGAGTTACTCATAACTAAGACGTCATATCTCTAACCAATGCAATGATCATGGGTTCTTTTAGACGTGAATATATCCATAACTTACTTAGAATGTGACAATAATAAATTGAGGAATAATGCTTTTAAGAGTCCCACATTTAGTAGAATATCAAACTCAATATGATACTTAAACTATGAGGTTTTCTCACATAATAAACTAGTTTTTTAAGTTAGACTTTCCTCATTTGCTTAAGTCTTATTATTGGTGCCTTCATTGAGAGTTGTGTCACGGAAATGACTACCTATAAACTGTATTAAGGTACATCACTGAATACTGATAAGAAGCCGCAAAAAGAGAAAGGACCACCATCAGGTCAGTATCGATAGAGTGAAAGTCATCGTGGACGTCGGCCTACCGGGTGTACTTTGAAACTCCTCCAACTCCATCCCAAACATCATCTACACTTTGAATTTATAAGCCTCCAAACCGAGTTTTGTGGTGATATATAGTCGTATATATATTCAATTTTTTTTATCCAATTAATTATACAATAGTAAAATGTGCAGTAATTATATTTCTCTTAACAAAAATGATAAATAACAATTTTCATATTATCCAAATTAAAATGAGACAATGCTGCCAAGATAATATATTTCTTATCCAAATTAGAAGAATGCTTCAATTTCAAATATTAATTACTAGCCCAAGTACGAAATTAAATGAATAATTGAATGGTTGTATGCTTGATGAGCCGAGTTGCAGTTTTTTTGTGTTAGTTAATTTTGATTGCAACATAAGTTTGCTATGATAATAAAACACGTGGGAATCACTAAACTGGATTAACTGCATTTGTATGGTTGAAGAGATGGAAGAAAAGTTGTACACAGCATCATGGTTATTTTGAAGACTATATCATATGAATGAATTTGAATAAATTTAATTTGGATGAATTTAGATGAAAGGAAAAGCTCACAAAACTCTCTTAAACTTTATGCATTTTGTAGCCATAAATTATTTTTTCTTCCTAATTACTCATTAAACTTTAATTATTGGTGAAATTGATTCATACATATATATAATTTTAAACTACCACCAATAAAATAAGAATTAACACATATTAGATATAGTAAACATTCGTAAAAATGCAATTGATTATTATTATTTTAGTTGTTTAACATAATTTTTTGATTCAGTTATATAAGATTTGTCACTAATGCATGTGTATATAAATTTCTCTCATGTTTTTTACTTCAATTTTGTTTTACTAACTGTTATTAGTTAATAATTCTCTCAATTATTTTCTTACGCATATCAACTAGTTGAGAGTAGCTTAAACTTAATCAAATTGCATCAGTTTGAATATCTAAAGAGAGAAAAATGTAGTTGCATCAAATATTTCACACGCAAATCCTTATATCAGAAGCTTTTCCACCCATGGTAGTTTCTACAGGTCTTGAAGGTGGTTGCTTTTGTGAAAAATACACATGGTTTAAAAAAGGTAAATAAAATTATAAGTACTTACGTTACTTTCATTTTTATTGTTAGTAATTTAAAGTTATATATATATATATATGTAAAGACTAATTTTACTAATAGTTAAGTTTAATGAGTAATTAGGAAAAAAATAGTTTATGATATCTACTTGTAAAACACATAATGTTTAATGAGATTTTATTAAGGGAAAATGAATGGGGAATAATTTTGCTACTTTTAATACTTACCCTAACCGTAATGTTAAAGGTAATTGGATCCATATTTCATGCATAATAAATATTCTATTGATAAAAATAAAGTTTATTTTGATGATCTATACTTCTTAAAATTAATTAGTTTTTGCCTTTCAGTTACTGTTCCTACCCGACGAACCAAAGGTCCCATGTTTGGTCGCCGAGGTGGACCCCACTTGTTGGGACCACCAGAGTTGACTCAAGAGACAGCATGCTTTCCATACTCCACCAACCTACCTGCCAGCACAACAGACGGGTTGCAGAATGAGTATCAAACCAACCACAGGCTAGAAGACAAGAATGACATAGTGTACGGTCCTAGCAGACCGCCTGACACGGGAAAAGCAACTCCCGACAACACCTTTGGTCAGTCACGCGTCGCACCACCAGCCAAGAGCCTAATGTCAATTCTCCCTTCTATAAACAGGGATCTCCACCAACAGGAAGTATCTTAATCTCTTCATTCTCTAACATTACTCACTCTATTGATACTTGTCTTCACTATTCACTCACTAAGTTCATACACTGACTTGATCGTCGGAGAACCTTTTCAGGTACCTCCACCGGCGGGTCCAGCTCTCCTACTTCCTCCTGCTGCTTGACGACTACCTTCCACCCTTCATCAACATCTGATCAACCACTGTCCGCATCTTTGTGTTCTAATAAAGAACAGTTACGAAATGAGTTATATTACTTTTTAGTGCAAATCGATCTAGAAAGGGGGCAACAATTTTGTTTTTGGTTTTAAAATAGTCACGAAACTAGTTATATTATTTGTATATTAAAACTGAACAATACATATTACATGTTTGTGTATTAAAAATAATCTTCTTCTACTTTCACTTCAACCCTAAAAAGCTAGAGCATCAATATTCCTTTGTATTAATCAATCTTCATTTTTATAAAATAAAAATATAATCTTAATGAAGTTATGAGCATGTGACTTTAAACTCCATCAAATATGGCATGCCTCTTTATCATTACTACCTCTAATAAAGTGTAGCTACTTTTAAAAAAATTATTGATAGATAACTTAGCATTTTAATATCAGTATTAAGAATGATCATTTCAACGAGACTCTTAGTTATACAAAAAAGATTAATAACAAACTGAAAATATGAAGAAGAAAAATTATATTATTTGTTTACATTAGGAGGTGATAGTTAAGGTAAAATAGTTATAAGATGGTTTCATTAGAAGGTAAAATTATATTAATTGTTTACATTACGAGGTGATAGTTTTATCCATAACAATTGGAAAAAAAGTTATAAGATGGTTTCATGGTTAAAGGAGTGAAGTGAAGAAGACTGAAATTTTAAGTCTCGTCGATAATAAATATTAACATATTAACATTTGTCGATAAAAAATAAATTTTCTCCTAAAGAATAAAATTAAGATAATACATAAATCAGGATAAACTTTCTCCTAAAAATAAAATTAAGATAAAGAGAAATAGATGGCGCCAAAACAACTGTTCCTACTCCATTCGTTCTCCCTCCTTTTCACAACCGAAACCGTTTTCTCATATCCCTATTTTCTTATCTTTATTTTCGTTATTATTAATAATTAATAATAATATTATTACATTTTTAATAGTAAACTTTCTGTAACACGAAATCATCATTTTGCACCGATTCTATCACCTTCTTTGCTTTCCCGTCCCTTTCTCCGATTCAAAATCACGAACTCGCCATTGCCGGTGAAATTCGATTCCGGCGAACGGCCGTTGTTCCTCCATCTATCTCCGTGCACGATCTACACCTCGTTCCTTATTCAATTCTGCATTCCTATTTTGATTTAATTTTAAACTTTTCGGAAGAAGGAGTAATCAGTTACTTTATTTAGGGTTATGATTCGTTGTTCTATTGATGCGTTCAGTTTCAATTCCTTTTATCTGATGGACATAGTTATTTATCAGTAGAAGGTGAGAAATTTATTGTAATTCAATCAATTAACCTCTGATTAATTAATTTCTCATAATGAGATTTGTTTAATAAATGTTTTTAGCTCGATCTAGATTACTTCCTTTGCTATCACATTGCGCAGAGATTGCTTTGATAGTGTTTCTTTCTTGAAGGTGGATAAATTCGAAAAAGTTTCAGTTTTTTTTATTGAACGAATAATTCGGGAATAAAATTCAATGAACTCTAGCTTTTGTTTCGTTTCTGCAAGATTGCATTAATAATGAAACACTTAACGTGTCTTCAGTGTGAGAGACATGAACTTTTCAACCCAGACATGATGCTATGGATATTTGGTCTGAGCCTCTTTGTTTCTTTCCAAAATTTTCATGTCAAAAAGTTCTCTTCTATTCCATCTATAGTCCTTTACATTGGTCTCCAAAAATAGTTAAAGGTGATCAAAAAGGATATTATAACTCCATTATTTTTATTATTATTTTATTCTTTTTGCAGAAAAAATGTCTGTGAATCATGTTAGGTTTGCACTTTGGACAATAGTTTTATTCTGATGGACAATGGTCCTCCCATGCACGTGGACCTCCATGTCTTTAACCATCTTCATGTTTCAACCTTTGATTTAATTAAGAAAATATATAATATAGTATTGCATAGGACACAAACAAAGGAGAATTTGGTCTGCATATTTTGGAAGAGGAAACTCATTGAACAGTTAGTACTATGGTAATGGTAATTAATTATTGTGTGGTTGATCTTGTGAAAAACCCACTTAGTGATTTAGTTGAGTGTTTCTGTATTTGGGAAGAATGAGAGAGTGCTCTAACTTATAAGAGAGATTAGATTAGATTAGATTAGGTTAGCTATGTTATCATTTCCATTGAATTCCCTTTCATGAAAAGGAATTAAGAGAGAAGAAGAAAGAGTGGGTTATATTGCCAACCCACCAGACCATGACATTCCCGTGAGAGAGACAAAAGGGTAAAAGATTAAAGCCCTTCTCTCTTATCCTACGCACTTGCTATCTCTTATTCTACACCACCACTCTATTATTCCATTCCACTTCCCAGTATGCCCAATTTCCAAAGGGGACCAGGGACCCCTCCTTCCTCTGCAACTAAATGATGAAACGTTAAATGCACTTTGAGACAGTTCCCGCGAGTTTCTCTCATCCATTACACCAAATGTTGTTTTTTTCCCTTTCTCCATATTCTTCTTGCCGTGTCCTGATCTTGTTGGATTCAGGCATACCCACTTGTGTTTATTACCTGTGATGTGAGTCCACAAATTCCTTCTCTAAGGATCTGAGTCTCTGTAAAGTTGTGCGCTTTTTTTGGCTTTTCCTTTTTTCTTAGGGTTATTCTGTGCTTTTCTTTTCCACTCTGTAGTTTCTCACTTTTCTTTGCATTTGTGGCAGATTTATTGCAGAGAAAGGATTTTCTTTCTGGATAACCTTTGCTGTTTATTTATTCCATTGCCAAAGTTGATGATAAATCTGTTTTAAGTTTTATGAAAACTTCTATCAATGTGGTCTAATTGGGATAGAGTGGATGGATATATGTGAATCAGAGCAAGCATTAAGGAAACACCGCGGTGTGGAGACCTCAAGACTGCCATTGGTCTCAGCTGAAAAGAACAATGCAGTCCCCGTCAGGCGCTCTACAACGAGGGAAGTTAGTTCACGGCATAAATCACCTACTCCGGCATCTCCATCTGGTCCTCGTCGATATCCATCTCCAAACCTCACGAGATCAACAACTCCTACATCATCCAAATTGTTGCCTAAGAGGCCTCTCTCGGCAGAGAGGAAGCAGCCCACAACTCCC
Organism: Lupinus angustifolius; assembly: GCF_001865875.1. Lineage (NCBI taxonomy): Eukaryota > Viridiplantae > Streptophyta > Magnoliopsida > Fabales > Fabaceae > Lupinus > Lupinus angustifolius. Next base: position 2,314,630 of record NC_032009.1, on the reverse strand, counting down.
CGTTCCCCACCAAGTGCTTCCACACCTGTCCACGATTCTTCTGTAGATGTGCGTTTATCATCCAGAAAGGTAGCTGGTAGCCATTTACCAGAAGGTCTATGGCCTTCCACGATGCGAAGTTTGAGTGTTTCTTTTCAGTCAGATACAGTTTCGGTACCTGTAACCAAGAAAGAGAAGCCAGTTACCAGTCCTTCTGATCGTACACTCCGGGCGAATTTAAATGTGGCACGCAAGCAGGTTGAAACTTCAAATGTACGAAAGTCTACACCGGAGAGGAAGAGAAGCCCTCTTAAAGGGAAGAATGCCTCTGATCAGTCTGAGAATTCAAAACCAGTTGATGGTTTGCATTCTCGATTGATAGATCAGCATCGGTGGCCAAGTAGAATTGGTGGAAAGGTGTCTTCTAATGCATTAAATGGAAGTGGTGTTGATCATGCTGACAAGACAATCAGAATGTTGAACACTTCGTATTCAGGAACTGGTGTGCCTTCACTGCGAAGATTGTCTTTATCAGATGAAGCAAGTAATCCATTGAGTGTGTCCTCACTGAGAAGGTTTTCTTTGCCAGGTGAAGCAAGTAAGCCCTTGCAAAAAACTTCTAGTGATGGTGGAAGGTTATCAATGTTTGTTGAAAGTGGTAGAATAGGATGCAAGGTGAAATCAGTAGATGACAGCTCCCAGGTATTAAGACTTCGCAAATCTGTTTCTGCAACTCCATCTGATAAAACGGGATTAGCAATTGCTGGAGTCAGATCTCTGTCCTTGTCAAGTACAGGATCACGTCTTCCTTCACCGAGTAAGACCTCAGTGCTATCCTCTTCTAGTTCCAGAGGTGTCAGTCCTTCTCGGTCAAGACCATCAACTCCTCCTTCTAGAGGGGTTAGTCCATCTCGAATCAGGCCAACCAGTTCTTCCAGCCAATTCAACAGTCCAATTTCAGGGTTCAGCTTTATTGCTGATGTTAAAAATGGGAAAAAGGGTGCAGCCTACATAGACGATGCTCACCAATTACGACTTCTCTACAATAGACACTTGCAATGGAGATTTGCCAACGCGAGGGCAAATGATGTACTTTACGTCCAAAATGAAATTGTGGAGGTATGACTAACTAACCATCTTTGACTAACTGGCAAACTCTTTTAAGTGTAGTTCTCTTGTTAAATAGATTGCTGTGTATGTAAATCGTTTTCCTATATCATTTTACAAGAACTTGTTCAATGGTGCAGAGAACTCTGTACAATGTATGGAACACTACTTTGTCTGTATGGGAATCAATTATCAGGAAGAGGATCAATCTCCAGCAACTGCAGCTTGAGCATAAGCTGAATTCTATTTTGAATGATCAAGTAATGTTTATTATGTTTTTTACTAAAATAGTTATAATTGTATATGCCATCTTTTATCGTTCATGCTACTTATATTGTGTGAGATCTTATTATATAATATGATGTTGAGGTTCTAATTTCACTTCCTATTAGTGTGTAATACTATTTTTGTTCCTTATTTGTTTCAACGTTCAATACTTGTGTACATTTTGTAAACGTGGGCCTTTTACAATGACTTAAGCAGATGGCCTACCTTGATGACTGGTCTGTATGGGAAAGTGATCATATTGATGCTCTATCTGGGGCGGTGGAAGACTTAGAGGCGAACACTCTTCGTCTTCCAGTAACAGGAGGAGCAAAGGTGTGTATGGTTTTTGTGTATGTCAATTTGATACTTGGAAAGATACAATTGCATCATTGATATGTTTACACTTATGCAGGTAGATATTGAGGATTTGAAGGTTGCTATCTGTTCATCTGTTGATATTATGCAAGCAATGGGATCTGCAATTTGTCCTTTGCTCCCAAGGGTGAGTTAATTGTTCAAGAGTCCTACTGTTTCGTTTTGCATTTTCAGCTAGCACTTGTATGTCACTCTGTTTATCCCTTTTCTAGACCAACACGTTTCGTATCGAACTTGTTTTTACACTGTTCGTATGTTTTCTTCCTTTTGATTTCCAAACTAGTAAAATTAGATTTTTGGATCATCTTAAAGGGTTACAATCATTTTGTGTATCAGTGTCATGTCAAATTATTATATGTCCTAACATTGTTTTTTGTGGATGTGTTAGGTGGAGGGAATAGATAATTTAATTTCTGATGTCGCCGTGGTATCGGCACAGGAAAAAGACATGCTTGATGAATGTGAAGCACTAATGAGTTCTGTGGCAGCTATGCATGTGAGTCATGTTATATGGTTTAAGATCTTGAATTATGCAAACAAGTAATACAACACTCATTTTTGGCATCTTTGTTCCACTCACGTATGCCTGTGTAGTATACAGCCCCTATTTCCCTATCCCTCTCTAAGCTCCATTTTGCATTTCTGTTTCCTAATTTACACCTTACTCAGTTTTGATTTTGTATAAGTTGATGTAGTTGGTTTCCATTGAGCTTTATCCCATTTGGCAGCGTGATAAATCTACATCCAGAACCTTTTTCATTTTAAGAATATGATATTTGATATAAGTTTGGAGGCTGGATAGTTTCATTTGTTTAAAAGGGTTGGGAATCTTTTCAACACTATGACTTGATCAATCCCTTGGAGTCCGTTTGCGAGTTGGTTTTTGGAGGGAGAGGGAAAGGCTTGAGAGCCATGTCACACACTTGTGAGATGACTCTCAAACCTTCCCTTTCTTTTCCCTCCAAAATCAAAGTCGCAAACAAACTCTTACGGTTATTGAAGGAGATAATGGGTACATAAAATTGTTCATCATCCTCATTCTTGCAACAGTTACTAATTGTATTTGGCAAAACCAGGTCGAGGAAAATAGCATCAGGACGCATCTTATGCAGACGAAGCAAGCTTTGGGAGGTAAATAAATAACCAATCTTGAGAATCTAAGTATGCAAGAGCCTGACTTGCTTCTAAGCTAACAACAACTCTGTTGTGGCTGCAGCCAAATTGATAGTCTTACTATTAGTATCTAATATCTTGCAGGTCCTTTTCCACTGTAAATCTTCTTCTATAGGGCTTTTTACACTTCCACAAATATGATGGAATCTATTTATATTGTTTTACTATCTTTTTTATTTTTATTTTTTAATTGCTTTAGTCAACACTGGTGGCCCAAGGCGCCTTCCACTTGTAATTTTGTATCAGAAAAGAAAATGCAAAGCAAATGAGCAACTTATTGAAACCCATACACTTACAATTTGCATTTAACTTAATTGCCGTCTATGTTATGTTAGTCTTGTTCAATATCAAAATTTGTATTTTGAGGACTGCTATAATTTAGGAAGGAGTTTTGTACAAAAAATTGACTAAACAACATAGTATACTTGATCATCTTCATTTAAGAAATGTCCATTAAGGCGATGGGGGCAAAAATGCTTGGGGCCTTGAGAAGCATTTCTGCATACTTGCTTGTATGCCTGAGAGGTTGTAAGAATTTCTACGACTATGGCTTTAGATAATTACCATCATCTTTATTTTTTTACTATTGCATCATTGCATAAGCATTTTGAAAGCCCCTTCTTTCCCTGCTGTACCGAGTCTATATAGAAAACGTGATACATTAAGAACTAACCAAGACTTGTGCTAACATTTCAAGCTATAACTGAATTTGATTTAGAATTGACCGCTAGTGGCAGTACATCATGAAGATAACATTTTGATGTTAAATGCACACTTGCAAAGAGGGCAATCTTAGCCATGAAAGCTCAAGTGACTACAGAGAGAGTGAGAGAGAGAAAAAAAGAGCTTTTAAGAAGGGTCTTTCAAATAATAAAAGATTGTTTATATGACTTTTTTTCTGGAGATTGAGTATTTGTACGACCTGTAACTAAGAAATCACTTTTATTTAAGCTGCATCTCTGAAATTACACGAAAACAAAAAACACAAAAACTTTTATTCATGAACCATCAAACCTCTTACATTTCTCATAATTTGCAGAATATTACATAAGTAAAGTTTCTAAATAGTCATATATCAACAGCCAGCAACTTCTTCACACTATAACCAAATTGTAATGAAACAAGACCTTAACTCCTCCACATGTTTGCTTAATCAACTTCTTCAATCTTGGGTCCAGCTCCAGCAGAACCTGAGCCACCAGAAGGAATGTCATAATCACCCATAGGCACATCTCCACCAGCACCACCCTGATACATCTTAGCAATAATGGGATTGCATATCCCTTCCAACTCCTTCTGTTTGTCCTGAAACTCATCCACTTCAGCCAATTGATTCCCCTCCAACCACTGTATGGCTTCTTCCACTGCCTTCTCAATCTTCTGCTTTTCATCTGCACTCAATTTTCCACCAATCTTCTCATCCTTTATAGTGTTCCTCATGTTGTAAGCATAGTTCTCAAGTGAGTTCTTTGCTTCCACTTTCTTCTTCACCTCCTCATCCTCTGCCTTATACTTCTCTGCATCTCTCACCATCTTCTCTATCTCTTCCTTGCTCAACCTTCCTTTATCATTTGTTATAGTAATCTTGTTCTTCACCCCTGCAGTCTTATCTTCAGCAGACACATTCAATATTCCATTAGCATCAATATCAAAACATACATTGATTTGAGGCACTCCTCTTGGTGCTGGAGGAATGCCAGTGAGTTCAAACTTGCCCAAAAGATTGTTATCCCTTGTTCTAGCTCTCTCCCCTTCAAACACTTGAATCAAAACTCCAGGTTGATTATCAGAGTAAGTTGAGAAAATCTGCTCCTTCTTGGTTGGAATTGTAGTGTTCCTTGGAATCAACACAGTCATAACACCACCCGCAGTTTCGAGCCCGAGACTCAGTGGAGTTACATCAAGCAACAAAAGATCTTGAACCTTCTCATCCCCTTCACCAGTCAAAATTGCAGCTTGAACAGCAGCACCATAAGCAACAGCTTCATCAGGGTTGATACTCTTACAAAGCTCCTTCCCATTGAAGAAATCCTGCAAAAGTTGCTGAACCTTTGGAATCCTTGTAGACCCACCAACAAGAACAACCTCATGAATCTGACTCTTATCAATCTTTGCATCACGCAAAGATTTCTCAACAGGCTCCATACACTTCCTGAACAAATCCATATTCATCTCCTCAAACCTAGCCCTTGTAATAGTAGCATAGAAATCAATCCCTTCATACAATGAATCAATTTCAATAGTTGTTTGTGCAGTTGAAGACAATGTCCTTTTTGCCCTCTCACATGCAGTCCTTAACCTCCTCAAAGCCCTAGCATTTCCACTAATATCCTTCTTATTCTTCCTCTTAAACTCAGACACAAAATGATTAACCATTCTATTATCAAAATCTTCACCACCAAGGTGAGTATCACCAGCAGTGGCTTTAACTTCAAAAATCCCTTCCTCAATTGTCAATATAGAAACATCAAAAGTTCCGCCTCCGAGATCGAAAATAAGAACATTCTGTTCACCCTTCCTTGAAGCCTTCTTGTCCAAACCATAAGCAATAGCAGCAGCAGTAGGCTCATTAATAATCCGCAACACATTCAAACCAGAAATTGCACCAGCATCCTTAGTAGCTTGTCTCTGAGAATCATTGAAATAAGCAGGAACAGTAACAACAGCGTTCTTAACAGGTTGACCTAGAAACGCTTCTGCAATTTCCCTCATTTTTGTCAAAACCATTGAAGATATCTCTTCAGCTGAGAATGTTTTCTCTTCACCCTTGTAATTAACAACGATCATAGGTTTATCACCTGCACCGGGAATGACCTTAAACGGCCACAGCTTCATGTCGTTTTGAACGGAGTGATCGGAGACTCTGCGACCGATTAACCGCTTCGCGTCGAAGACGGTGTTGTGAGGGTTCATAGCTACTTGATTCTTAGCAGCATCGCCGATGAGTCTTTCGGTGTCGGTGAATGCCACGTAGGATGGTGTGGTTCGGTTACCTTGGTCGTTGGGAATGATCTCAACGCGGTCGTTTTGCCACACACCGACACAACTGTAAGTGGTGCCGAGGTCTATGCCAATTGCTTTGCCTTCTTTTGTTGCCATTTGATAGGTTTGGTTTTTTGTTTGTGATGTGAATTTTGTGTTTGTGTTTTTGATTTTGATGAGTCTGGAAGAAGAGGAAGTTTTGTTTTTATAGTGTGGTGTTAGAATGGTGGGAATGTTCTGGAGGTTACGAGGTTGATGTGAGAGGATGTTAGAGGATTCTGGAAATGTTAACGTGGTGGTTCTTTCCACAAGGGGTATGGGGGGAAGATCGAGAAGGTTCAAATTAATTTGTGTCTTTTTACGTGGCGCCCACTTGTTGTGATACGTGGTTTTTGGGTAAGTTGTCAATAGGCAAAGGATGGAATGGTAATTTACCAAGGGATATGGTTTTGTGGAATAGAGATTACAATGAATACATGGAAGAAAGTAAATTGGGTTTAGCTGTGTGTTTCTCTAGGGTTCACATGTCACTGTACTATTCTATGTGATAGAATATATGATTTGGTCAGAATAATATTTAATAATTATATTTTTAACTTAAATAATATTTTTCAATTAATTAGAGGTAATGATATATTGAGTAGTACAAAAAATAGGACAACATCTCCTTTCTAGGTGTGATAGTAATTAATATCAAAGATGAGGATGACAAAAATACTTGTCCTGTAGGTACCCGCTAAAATACTTGTAATGAGTACCCGTAAAAAATAGCTTATAGGTGAGAGCGAGTACCATGAAACCCACCCCTGAAGCATATTTATAAATTTATTTTTTAATTAATTTTATATATATATATATTACATTATTATTTTATAATTATATATTATCTATTCTTCTATTATTTTATAATGAATTTTAGTGATTGAAACATATGATAAATTTAACATGTGTATAAATTTTATTATTCATGTAATTGATTATTATAAAGTATATAAATATATATTAAAACTTAAAAACTTATAGATACACATAAATACTCACTACTCATGCGAGTACCTATAAATAGGTAGGTATGAGTACGGAAAAATACTATTCATGCTCGTTTTACCCGTTCCCATCCATAACATTATTGGAAGAGTATATATATAGGAAAGGGTACCTACACCCATAATTCCTTATTAAAATATATAATATATATTGTCACATAACCATAATATTATGCTAATCAGTATTATTGTATTATTAATTCCTAATTCTTAATTGTAATATTATATTAATCTATAAATGTGTTCTTGTTAACTTGTTATTTAATATTGTTATATTTTTAAGTTATGAGTATGATGATATAATGTTTTATTGATTAAATTTATTTTATTAAATTAATTATTTATCATAATATTAAAATAATGATTTTTTATGTTAGTTTGAATAAAATGAATTATGTTTAGTACCATGCGAAATATTCACAAATAAAGCTTAAGAACGTTGCATCTGGTAACAAGAGGAAATGACAAAAGAAATGCACAAAACACTATAAAGTATAAATGAAAAAAGGATAGAAATTTTGTTGTTTGATAAGAAAGAAAATGGAAAAAAATATATGAGAAAGAAGTATGAAGTTTTCTTTCCAATAATGTGGTTTGGTTGGGAAGTGTAAAGAAATGAATTTATTAAAAGACAAATTTAATCTAATATATATTCTTTTATTATAAAGGTAGATAGTAAGGGAAAATAAAATATTTTTTATTATTTTATTTTTCAAGTTATTTAAAAATTTTAATTTCCCATTTATTAAGATTATTATTTTATAATTAAATATATCATTATTGTTTATAATAATGTATTTTTTGCAATTTTACCTATATAATTTTTATTATAGAAATATTGATATATAATATTATATTAAATTAAAAACACATACATAGAAAATATTATAATGAAATATATCCTTTTTTTTTTTGCTATACTTTCTATCTTAGTACAACATCTTTTCAAAATGAGAATATATTAAAAATAATTTTTGGATTAATATCATGTCAAATCTATAAAAAAACGGATAGAAAATCACATTCTTCACGATATTATGATACTAGAGTTTTCTAGATTTAATGGAATTGGAGTTTAGCATGTGGGGTTGTTAAATTAATGGATGACAACTGTACGTTTCTAGTTTCACTTTTCCTAACCATAGCTCAAATTATTCTGATTGAAAAAAATGAATCTCATATATAAACATTGAGATTTTGAGCTATTCTATTCATACTTAAAATGATATGAATATTATGATATGTTAGTTTAAAATATGTACAAAGTGAGCTTTGGTTCGCTCGCTATTTAATTATAAAATAAAAATTAATTAAATATAGTAATATAATTAAAAAAGTTAATGTAATGTTCTATCACTTTTATAAATTACCCATAACAATGTATTTGTCTTAACAATTTAATATTATATATATTAAAACTCAATAAAAGATTAAAATATAATATTTAATAATTAATATCAAAATGTTCATGTAAGACCCACCCTATTCATTACAAAATTTGTGAGTAAAATGAACATTTTAATGGACAAAATTTTTATACCCTATTAATCTAATAACTATGGGTGAGAAGCCCCATGGGCATACCCACTTGCTAATGATACTCATTCTCATTTCAAATTATAACCAACCATACCTCATACTCTTTTAAGCACATATACTATATCAATACATTTTTATATACCACCACCGTTATATAGTATATATACAAGGTGAGGTTAGATATAGGGATGACGACCGGTTGAAATTGATACAAGTAGTGTTTTCCTGTATTCAAACACACATTATTTACGTGTACTTATGCAGGTAAAGGGTATTTGCTAGTACCCTACGAATTTTTAAGTTTCAATATATATTTATATGTTTTATAATTTATAATAATTAATACATTTTAAATAATTATTACATAAATAATAAAATTTATAGACATTTTAAACTTATCATATATTTCAATAACTAAATTTTATTATAAAATAATACAAAAATAGATCATATATAATTATAAAATAATAATAATGTAATATATATAAATTATTTAATTGAAAAATAAATTTATAAATATACGGTACTTGCAAGACGGGTACTATGATACCCGCTCCCACCCATAACATATTTTCACGAGTACCATTGTGGGTATTTTAACAGATATCCACGGAACAATATTTTTGCCATCTCTAATTAGATAACACAAACAATCATATTTATTAAGAGATACAATGCTCATCACCAATTCACCACAACACATGCACTTGTATAAATTGATATATTTTTAGTATAAAGACTTATATATAATTAATAATATTTATTATTTATTTATATTTTTTTGAAGAATAAATAATAATTAAATATAAATGGTGGATAAATACGTTAATAATGTATGAAATTATTGTCCATATAAATATTTTTTTTGTCGATATACATATATCAACAAATATACTAATTTATTTGGCAAGTTTATTAAATTTTGTTTAAGAAAAGTTTAGAGAATTGCAATATATACTATTAATATAAAAATTTATACATAATTAATACATCGTTCTTTTATTCATATATATATATATATATTTTTGTCCATCCTCATACCTAATTTTGAGAAATAAATAAAATAAAATAGGCATGCCTTGTATCGCGCAGTTTAGGGTACAAGAGTGAAGAAGGGTTTAATTCCGAAATTGTGAAACGCAAAGCTGTTTTCTCCTCTTCTCTTATCACTCTCCGCAGAAGAGAGAAAGAGAGAGAAATATCCTTAAACCTCATTATCCATAACCCACGCCGGAGATTCCATCATCAACCGTTAGATCCATAGTTATGCAGCAAGGTGACCAAACTTTTATTAGCTTGAGGCCTGGCGGTGGTCGTAGCGGCGCCGCCGGTACCAGATTCCTTGCTCCTCGATTCGATTCATCTTTAGCTGCTATCCCTGCTTTCGGTTCCTTTTCATCTGATCCATCACTTTCGAATGTTGCTCCTTCTATCAAGGTTTCATTCCTAATCGCATAATTTTTCTCTCGATCTACCTTTTTCATCAATTGAACCTCTTCAATTTAGACCTTTTTAATTAAACTATAATGTTTTTAATTAATTTGTAAAATTGATTGCTTTTTATTGCTGCTGTGTGTCCATTGTATGAGTTATCGTGTTAGATTTATGTTTTTTTTTGCTTTTTCGGATCTATTTTCTATTCGATCAATACCAAGGCTCAAGCTCTTGCTGTTGTCTTATTAAAAAAAATGATTTTTTAACTAATTTCCACCGATGTTCATTGGTTTGCAAAATATTTTAATGTGATTTTTTTCCTAATACATAGTTTTGGAATCGTCTGGATTTGATGATAGTGTGTTGTGAATTTTAACTAATTTGTCTGCCAACAATAAAAACATGGCGAAATAGTGTATTAGTGAAAGTTAAAGCAGGTGTTTAAAAGGAGCATCTTGATACATCTCTGATAGTTATGGTGCTGGTTAACTTTGTAACAGCTAGGGATTTATGTTTCCTGAAATTGAATGTCCTAATTCTTGGTGGGGCACTAAGTATGTGTACCTGCTGTAAATATGGACAAAAAGCAACATGTGGGCTTTAGGTGGGCTTGACTAAATTTCAATTTGCCCATAAAGGTCCTACATACATGAAACTTTTTTTTGTTGGAAATTGGCATTGCTTATTTTCCGTGGAGTTAGTGTTCGAGGGGTGTGGTAGTTATTTTACTCTGTCCTTCTGAATGCAATGCTTGCAATGACAACGAATGCCTTAATTTGTTAAAAAGTGAACTTTTTTTATCCATACAATTTTACTGATTTATTATTAGGTCACCAACAGAGTGTTAGTACATGTATAATGATTTTTATAGCCACAATACAAATAAATAAATTGAAAATGGAATTATGGAAAACAAGTGATGTTTGTGTGTGGAGCTTAGTGTCAGTGTATTCTATTATGTTTTTGTACTATGTATGACCTCATTTATCTACCTCTGAATTGTCCTGTTCTTTTGTGAGCTATTTGCTTGAACCGTGAAGTTTTCATATAAAGTAAATACTTGTGTCATTATAGGCAGGAGACTCACTGTTTGAGAATCGTGAGCGCGTGCGATATACTAGAGAACAGCTTTTACAGCTTCGAGAGGCAACTCAGGTAAGTGGTATATGTTCTTGTTGCTAGGTGCTATTTTGATTCAATATACTCTTCCCAAGATGGGATTTTATTTTTTAAAAGCATACATCCATCTGCTGCCCTTTTCATATTAGTTTTTTGAAAAATTATATCTATCTAAATGCTTTTCCCACTAATTACGACAATGTTTTTCTAATCACCATCTCATGACTGTCACTGTTGGTGATTGGATTATCTTTATAATATTTTTCTGTGTGCACATTTCCTTGAGTGCACTGTCCTTTATCATAAATTTACTTATATTTCTTAGACTAGCTAATTGCTGTCAGGATTTTTATGGGGGTCTCTAGTTTATTAAAAGGCATGCTATATTGTTCCCTAAGCCCATTGATATATATTTTGCATATTCTACAGTTCATTTCCAACTTCCCTTTGCCTCATCTCCTTGGAAACTACCTCCTGAAGTGCATATTTCTCTGTTTTTTAATATTTAAACTGATATTAATGTTTCAACATCTGTATAACCTTTGAACCTTTTTTACTCTTAGGTTGGTGAGATTCCCAATGATGTTTTAAAGATCAAACAAGATCTTGATGCGGAACTTTTTGGTGAAGATCAAAGTTGGGGCCGCTCAGAAAACAATGTGAGTGTGTATTCTGTCCTCTAATTATTGTGCTAATATTGTCAAGCCTCAATCCTCTTTCATCCTGTTTGGTAAGTTGTTTGATGAAGTTGATTGGCATTGATGTATTGTTGCCATTGAACATGCTATTATCATTTTGGAGACTCATCAGTGAGTGAAAAAAATCTCATGTTTGTATGTCATATTGCAAATTTATTCTCTTGATCTCGATATTAAATGTTCTTCAGTTTTATAACTTCTTTATGATCATCTTCAACTTAATAAGATCAACTTTTGTGTAATATTGCTTATATCATTTTCTGCAGCCTGCAAATCCATCTCAAAATCGATATACTGAGCCAAATAACAGTGACTGGCGTGGCCGATCTGGACAGCTTCCCGCTAATGCAGATGAGAGGTCTTGGGGTAATGTCAAGGAGAATAGAGACTTTGGCAATAATAATCGTCAAGATCAACTGAATTCTCAGTTTGGAAGGGCACAAATCTCTTCTACTCAAGGGGTAATAAGCACTGGCAGGAATGCATGATATCTGTTATGTAGTTAATGTTTTATAAGTTCAAACTTTATCTGATGTTAATGTAAAACTCTTATAAGGGCACACTATCAATGAACAAGAGAGTATGACATCATTTAGTAACCAAGGTTTTTTCTTTGAATACTAGCTTGAAATCATTTAAATTGGTACCATTATTAGAAATACTTGATGAAAGGTTTTCCAATAATTGGCACATTCATACTGAAAATTCTTTAGATTCTATGATGGTGTGTATGTCTGTTTATTCTAAACCTGTGAAATCTGTATTGGTAAAAAGTTTCATCTTATTTACAACTTTTCCATTTCTTTTACTTTAGGGAGGACCTGCTCCTACTCTGGTCAAGGCTGAGGTGCCATGGTCAGCTAGAAAGGGAACTCTCTCTGACAAAGATCGTGTCTTGAAGACTGTGAAAGGGTAATATATTTTTATTTTTTTAATACTTATGTTTGATGTTGGGGCATCTTTTGAATTTGTTTTGTTTTAGATTTGTGCATTGTTTACTTTCATGTCTGCACCTCAATGGCCATATAATATTGGCAAGTATAACAAGTTGCAATTCAGAACAGTTTGAGGGATCATATCATATTAAATGTAAAGAATTTAATGTAATAAATATTGAATAACCACAAGTTGTGAGTTGTGACAAGATTCTTGTATTTATTTATTGAACTACTTTTGTAACTCTTAAGAGCCTTCAGAAGGAATTGCATGTCTCGTGCTACTGCTATGCTAAAAGCTGTTGACCACTTCAATGCAGAATACTAAATAAGTTGACTCCTGAGAAATTTGATCTCCTGAAGGGTCAGTTGATCGAATCTGGAATTACATCAGCCGACATATTGAAGGTTCATCTTTATTCACTATTGGTTGTTCTAAATATTGTGTTCATGTCATTGTCATTAAATAACTTGCTTTGCTAATGCAGGTAGTCATTTGAATTATATTTCTGTTTACATCCTTGTTCTTAATTGACTCGCTTTGCAAATGCAGGGAGTCATTTCTCTTATTTTCGACAAGGCTGTGTTAGAGCCAACATTTTGCCCCATGTATTCTCTGTTGTGTTCTGATCTTAATGAAAAGTTGCCTCCATTCCCATCTGACGAACCTGGTGGGAAAGAAATCACTTTTAAGAGAGTACTCTTGAATATCTGCCAGGAGGCTTTTGAAGGTGCAGATGAACTGAGGGAAGAACTGAGGCAGATGACTGCCCCGGAGCAGGAGATGAAGCGACGAGACAAGGAAAGACTTGTCAAGATTCGTACACTTGGAAATATCCGTTTGATTGGTGAGCTGTTGAAGCAAAAAATGGTTCCTGAAAGGATTGTCCATCACATTGTTCAGGTTCTTGCAGTACTTGAAACTTGACTGTTACATAAATTTTTTCTTGTTGGATTAGGAGTAGCCAGTCTGCCCAGTCATCTGTATGGTTAACTGATATTTGCAACAGGAGCTTTTAGGAACTCCTGACAGCAAGGACTGTCCAGCTGAGGAAAATGTTGAAGCTATATGTCATTTTTTCAACACTATTGGTAAGCAGCTTGATGAAGTCCCAAAATCACGACGTATAAATGATATGTACTTTAGTCGGTTGAATGAATTGGCCTCAAATCCCCAACTTGTACCACGGCTGAGGTTCATGGTTCGTGATGTTATAGACTTGCGTGCGAATAACTGGATTCCAAGACGCGAAGAGGTAAATTTACAAAAATTATGTACATATGCTATGCGTCAAATGCTAAAAGGAGTTTATTTTCCAAGTATTAATGTTAACTCTTATAGGTGAAAGCCAAAACAATCACTGAAATTCATTCCGAGGCAGAAAAAAATCTTGGATTGCGTCCAGGTGCCACTGCAAATATGAGAAATATCCGTGTAACTTCTGGTGTTCATGGAAGTACCGGTCCTGGGGGCTTCCCCATTGCTCGACCTGGTACTGGGGGTGTGATGCCTGGAATGCCAGGGGGCAAGAAGATACTTGGACTTGATAATGACAACTGGGAGATCCCTAGGACTAGATCAATGCCGAGAGGAGACGTGTCTGGGGCACAAAATGCTGGACATGGTCAGTCTCTTCTCTTTTCCAAGTCATCAACTGTGAATTCAAAGTTTCTACCTCAAGGCAGTGGTCTTATTAGTGGGAGAAATAGTGCCTTAGTACATGGAGGAGGTGGACCCCCTTCCGCTCTCCCATCAGACTCCTCTATTGCTACTGGGCCTGCATCTCAAATCCCTCAGGCTGTTAAACCTGTTGCTGCTGTGTCCACTGAGGTGTCACAGGCTCCTGCTGCAAAATTGAATACTGATGTTCTTCGCCGGAAAACGGTTTCTCTTCTGGAAGAATATTTCAGTGTTCGGCTGCTGGACGAGGCAGTACAATGTGTGGAGGAACTAAAATCCCCTGCTTACTATCCTGAGTTTGTGAAGGAAGCCATTTTCCTTGCACTCGACAAAAGCCCGCCATGTGTTGCACCTGTTGCCAATCTTGTTCAGCATCTGTTTATTAAGAAAATTCTTTCTGCAAGAGACATAGGGACTGGCTGCTTGTTGTTTGGTTCTATGCTGGATGATATTGGTATAGATTTACCTAAGGCGCCGAATAATTTTGGTGAAATAATCGGGAAACTGATTTTAGCCGGGGGTTTGGATTTTAAGGTGGTAAGAGAGATCCTTAAGAAGGTAGAGGATGACCGGTTCCAGAAAGCAATATTTGATACCGCAGTACAGGTAATTACCACTGCATCTGCTCAAGCTGTGCTGGATTCACAAGCATCTGATATTGAAGCTTGTCGGAGTCTGTTAAACTGATTCAGATTTTGCATGAGGATACCGATTTCTGTTAAAGGGATGAACATCTCTGTCTTGTTTCGCAACTTTGAATTTCCCTCCCCTTTACACCCACATTTTTAAGTTACAGCATTCTGTAGTTTCATACAGTATGTTATAGAAGTGGAGTTTCCAGTACCATAAAGTATTTTCATCTGGAGTTGTATAACTTAATTTTTACTTTTTATTTTGATGTGGGAGAGATGTTTATATGAGGGAAAAGCCAGAACCATAAAAGCTACTGTTTTTGTTTTCTGGTTGGCTAAATCATTTGCCATGTTTCTCCATTAGAGAGTGACCCATTCATGGGGTCCAAATGTTTTTGTACTTGATTAGTTTCCATTTTATTTTCTTGAATTTTGTTGACAGTAATTGTTATACTGGTCATTTATAATCAGCGTTGTCGTTATTTGTACTATATTTTGTTTATGTTCAGATTTCAACACACTGGTTGCATGTCATTTATATTTTTATTCCTGTAGATAGGAAGAATGCCTACATATATATGAATACAAAATCCAAAGGTACTGTTACAAAGGAACAAATTAAGAGCATCGTGTTATCTTGGAATCTTTTAGTGATAATTAAATATTTTATAATCTAGTTGGACTGTACTTATAATTGTATTGAACAAAATAGAATTTATAAATTCTACACCTTCCACTTCTATGAAAATGCTACTTATGTTTTCATGTGCAATGCTTGAGACATCACTATTCGTTTGTAGATGGATAGTGTGCATTTGAAAAGCTGGTTCAGAAGCTGAAAGTGGTAAATGGGTTTCTGCTTTTGTTTTCTAAAAAACGTTTTTAAACTAGACATCATTTATACTGGCATTGTTAGCATGTAGTATAAGGTCCTATTTGATTTATGTCCAAAAGGTTAAGAGTTTAATTCATGTGAGCAATACCAGGAGAGACAATTACATACTCTGAAAGAGATTGTTTATTCAAAAGGGTGAGAAAATACTCTTGGTAGCATAAAAAAAAAAAGAGTCAAAATGGATTGCAGCCAATAACCATACTTTCATTTATTTATATATTTGTAGGGAATAAACTTGAGAAACAAAAAATGATGAGTGTTAAGAAAGAATTAAAACATTTAAGTTTTTTTTTTTACAATTCCTAGTTTTATTTGCAGATTCTTGGAATAGGAGGAAATTGCAGTGGTTTTGTGCTTTTTTAATTACTCTATTAATACATAATTTAAAATTTAGGTCGCAAAAGTTTTTTGACTATCGAAAAGGATCCCAAATATGATTAAAGAAACTACTTGTATTAATTATTTACATCAAAATAAAAATATTGGTGAAATTAAGTAAAATATAAAGGTTAAACAAAATATCGGTGAAATTTATGGAGTGCTGAGTGCATAGTACTTTTAACTTTGATTTTTTTCCTATAACTAATTTAATTTGTCACTAATATTTATACACTTATTTATATACAATCATTACATCATTCATCATTTATTTTAATTTTTTATTAAAGAATCAATAATAATAATTAAATATTAATCTTAGGATGTAGTAATAATATATAAAACTCAGTAAAATTTTGTTTAGGTTGTTAAAGTCTGATCCATATAAACTAGTGAATTCAAACCCGTCCCTCCGTTTGGCGCCTTTTTCATATGCTGTGAAGGTAATGGCAGATGGTGACGGAGGTGGAAGCGATGAATCGGTGAAGCTGGCCATAGCACTATCGGTTCTCCGATCAAAGGTTCTTAAAACTACAAACGATGCTTCTCCTTCCCAATCTCACTCTCTCCGTTGGAAGCTCAAGGTTCCATTTCCAATTCCTTCATTCTCCATCTACACTTTCCTTTCAATATTTCTTTACTTTATAAATTCATTACAATGAAATTATTAGGCTAAGGAAAGAAAACAAGAGATCTTAAGGCTAAGAGAAGATCTAAGAGAAGCTCTAGGTTCCATTTCCATTCTCACACTAATTCACATTCACACGTCACGTGCTTTTACCATGCTCACGTGCCTATTTTGAATGTAGATGCTACTGCTTCTTCAAATTCTGATCTCTTCCCTCAAACTGCTTCTTGCAAGTGTTATTTCTTCCACAATTTGGGACAATTAAACCCTAATCCTAATCCCTCTCACACCAGATTCAATGACGTCCTTCGTCGCAGATTTCTCAGACAAGGTTTCATCAATCACCAATCATCATTGCTTTGTTACTGCATTGTGTTGTTTGATACTCTGCTGATGTTGAAATTTTGGTTTCTGTAGTGCACTTTAAGGAAAGGCGAAGAAGAATTGAGTCTTCCTTTTCTAGTCAGCAGCGGATTTCTTTCGGTACTTCGTAATCACAATTTTAGTAATAAATCAGAAACAATCACTACTATATGCTACTTGCGAGAATTCTGAAGTGAATGGAGATGCACTAACTATGTTTAATGTTATCTAAATCATAGGTTTAACTGAGGAGGATGAAACAGAACAGCTTAGGGCCTCTGTTGATTTTCTTGTGGAGTTCTGTGAATCTTCATCACATGTTAGAGAGATTCACTATTTCTTTTCGTTTATTGTTTTTAAAGCTCTGCATTCTGTGTTATCGATTTTTCTTATCATATAGTGTATACATTGTACTTTGCAGGTTGATGATTCTAAGTTTGCAAATCTGGTACATCAAGCTGTAGACTTTATATTGGGTATTCTGCTCTTTTCGCTGATTCAATAGCATTGCCTACTTTTTTTTTATTGAAAAATTGAATTATATAACTATTATGGCTTGCTACTTTTCATTCGCAAAATTCATTGAAACTATAACTTTTGGCGCTCACAATCCATAATTCTTAATTACGAAGACTTAATTCCATTCTAGCTTTTGCTTGTGATCTAACACTCAGAATTAAAGAGTCGCGAACAAATGTGGCCACTTTGGACTTAGTCGTTCTGCTAAAGAAAATCCTTGTGGGTATTATCTTTGAGTCTTTGAATCGGATTAGTTACTTTGTGAACTATGGTGGTGGGCTTATTAGCTATAATTTCATTCTGAACAGTACTGCACAATGATCTGAGTTGTAACCATGCAAGCCCGTGGTGAGTTTCTCCCTCTCCCCTTTGAAACTTCCGATGAGCTGTGACGTAACCTAGTAGAGGTTCCTTACTTCCTATTCCTCACATCAAATGGTAATTTGGTTGAGTGATTAAAACAAATTGTACTTCTTGAGCTCTTAGTATGTTACATTGATTTTATTGTTTTAGCATTTATCACCACCTTATGAATTATACGTAATCCACAACCATATTTCTGTGTTATCCACACTGAAGATTATTGTATATCTCTTCTGAAGATTCATTGAAGATACTTCTATCAATGGGAAAGAACCTGGAACTTGTTGAAGGAATTATCAACAGCCTAGTTACACGTTTGGTTAGGCAGATGAGTTCACAAGAAAAGGGTATCACTAGTTTGAGATCAATTATGTCAGTAAATGTTGTTTACTTCTATTTATCGTTGTATGCAAGTCTGTAAAGGAGTTTAACATTGTGGCATTTGTGACCTTTTTTCTCCAGCTTCACCATGAAATATTATCTATTGTTTATTAGTTAATCACTGTAATGATTGACATGTGGTCCTTTTGTTGCTGTTTCCTTTCTCAATCGTTTCTTCTAGAGTCTCAACACAATGACACCAATGCACAGTTTTATATTCAGCACTTGATCCGTAAAATTGGAAGTGAGACCTACATTGGTCAGCGGGCAATGCTTTCTGTTAGTCAAAGAATTTTGATGCTAGCGGAGCATTTACTTTTCTCTGATCCCTTTGATGATTCCTTTCCTGACATGCATGAATGTATGTTCAGAATGTAAGTCTTTTGCAAATGCTTATTAGCTTTGCTGATCTCCTGATTCATAAATCATAATGAATAGTTAATATAGGTTAGTGTCAATGAAGACATATACGTATATCTGATTTTTATTTTTGGAATGACAGGATCCAGCTAATCGAGTTCTTGGTTTCAGATTGCTTACTAGAGTGGTTAAAAGCTGAAAATTTTGACAACAGTATGCTTCATACTTTCTGCTGATGTTTATTATTCTTCACATGTTCTTCCCTTACCAAGTGATTTCATATTACCTTGTAGCCTTGATTTTAATGATCCTCAACAAACAAAATTATTTGCCACAACCAATATTTTAATTTCTCAACTTCTATTTACGTTTTTATTGTAACTCCTTTTCGAATTCTGTAAATATTCTTGGTAATTAACTGACTGTAATCAAGATGAACCAAGTATAATAACTTAAACTGACTGTTAACCATGACTTTACAGTGCTCCTTGAAGATTGGGTGGCATCATTTATCCAAGCAAGAAAAGCCATAGAACTTCTGGAAAGCAGAAATGGACTGTATATGCTCTATATGGACAGAATCACTGGTGAATTGGCAAAACTAGTTGGCAGAGTCTCATCGCATCCTAAACTTAAACAGGACATTTTTAATGGCCTTTTCTGCTAATCATTGATTAATTGTAAATAATAACTGAATTATTGAGGTTAGTATAATTGGTACCCACATCACAATGTTGAAGTCTACTTTTTGATTGCATTTCTTCACTATTGACCAGTATCATCACTATTATCCAGCCAGTCATTACTTTCGGAGTAAGCATTAGTTTCCCAAAAAAGAAGCTCAATACTGAAAACCAACTCTTGCTTTTCTTTCCACTGTCTTTTCCTACCATTTACCTCTCTCAGTAAGTCTGTGATTAATCTATGCCTAGAATTTCTGTGAAGATAACTCGGCACTAGTTTTCCATCAACTTTTGGTCATATTCTTCTTTTCCTTTTAAAAATTATTTGCCTACAGGTTCTATCGCTTTTCGTGTATTTCAAGAGGCAACGTGGAAAGCCACCCTTCTTATATCCCGCTCTCATAGTTTGATAACTGTAACTGGGAAAATGAACTATTGGGCCGTCTGAGCCCAACCTTGTTGCTGCAACTGTTCAAAAGAGACCCAAGAGAATGATTCATTCAGCCATTAAGCTCAAGGACTCCATCTGGAAGAAATAGACTTAGATGTATTATTTTATTATTTTATTCTGCTTTAAGAATTTCAGTATTAAACTACTTGGGCCCAATACACAGTGACCCATGGACCTTATTATTAATTTCAGCAGGATGTAATTCCCAGATTACTGGTATGAAATTTGAAGTATTCTTGTTCAAGATATTTTTTGCTCTGCTAGGTTTACTAACCCTGCCACTGTCTTCATACCTCCTAAATCTGTCTCTTCATTTCCCACTCACTCCATCATGGAGGAAAACTCCAACACAGCTATTCTGGAAAAACTCTCTTCTATACAACAATACCTTTATGAGAGGCAAGAGTTGATGCACTCTTCCATGGAGGCTTGCTTGGAAAACATGTTCAATGGGTTGGTGGAGAAGTTGGCTACCACCATGACTAACTCTCAGTTTCCTCCAAAACTACCCCCTCATGGATCCCAACAGAGACCACCACCACCACCACCACCTACTTACGGCTCTGGTTACTTTCCACCACCGGGTACTATTAAGCTCCCTAAATTACATTTACAACCATTTGATGGGACAGAACCTCAGGATTGGGTATTTCAAGCAGAACAGTATTTCAATTTATATCAAGTAGCCCCTTTCCAAAGAGTACAATTGGTTGTTTTTTCTATGAAGGGGAATGCCTTAAGTTGGTATAAGTGGATGTTTAACACTAACCAACTTACTAGTTGGGAAGAGTTCACTAAAGCTTTACTTATTCGTTTTGGTCCTTCTAGTTTTCTTAATCCACAAGCTGAATTGTTTAAATTAAAACAAACTAGCACAGTAATGGAGTATCAATCGAGATTTGAACGGCTTTCTAATCAGGTTGTGGGTTTGACACCGGAAATGATATTGAACTGTTTCTTATCTGGTTTAAACCCAGAAATTGCAATAGAATTGGCTATACTGCAACCTTTTTCGGTGACTCATGCACTCAGATTGGCAAAATTAGTAGAAAGTAAAATTGCAGCATCCAAAGCAGCCACTTGGCGTCTCACACGCATCAATGCACCAGTTCCACACAACCAATCACTGGGGTGTGGTACTAGTGGGGCTCATGCGACAAATTATGCTGCCTTACCAATTAAACGTTTGACTGCAGTCCAAGTGCAAGAAAGAATAGCTCAAGGACTCTGTTACAATTGTGATGAAGTATATATTACGGGTCATCGTTGTGAACCAAAACAGTTCCTCCTCCTGTTAGTAGATGATCCAAATGATACTTTTCAACACCCTGAACCTACCAGAACCATTGAGGATACTGATTGGGTGCCTTCCCACACAGACCACTCGGAGGTGATCCACTGTCACTGCTGGTGATTGAATTATCTTTATAACATTTTCTGCATGCACATTTTCTTGTGTGCACTGCCCTTCACCATAAACTTATGTATTTTTCTTAGACAAAATAATTGCTGTCAGGATTTTTATGGGAGTCTCTGGCATATTAAAAGGCATGCTATATTGTTCCCTATGCCCATTGATATATATATTTCACATATTCTACCGTTCATTTTTGCCCTTAGCCCCATCTCTTTGGAAACTACCTTCGGAAGTGCATATCTCGTTGTTTTTTTCTTCATATTTAAATTGATATTAATGTTTCAACCATTTTTACTCTTAGGTTCGTGAGATTCCCAATGATGTTTTAAAGATCAAACGAGATCTTGATGTGGAACTTTTCGGTGAAGGTCAAAGTTGGGGCTGCTCAGTAAACAATGTGAGTGTATATTCCGTGTTCTAATTATTGCCATAATCATCTGAGGCCAGAAAATCTCATGTTTGTATGCCATATTGCAAATTTGTTAAAAGGTGAACTTTTTTATCCATACAATTTTACTGAATTACTATCAGGTGATTCAGGACACAAACAGAGTGTTAGAACATGTGTAATGATTTTTATAGCCACAATTCATAAATAAAAAAATCAAAATGGGATTATGGAAAACAAATGAGAGATGTTTTCACTGTGATGTTTGTGTGTAGAAATTAGTGTCACTGTATTCTATAATGTTATTGTACATCATTCATCTACCTCTGAATTGTCCTGTTCTTTTGTGAGTTATTTGCTTGAACGGTTGAACCATGAAGTTTATACTTCTGTCTTTATAGGTGAGAGACTCACTGCATGAGGGTCATGAGCAGGTGCGATATACTAGAGACCAGCTTTTACAGCTTCGAGAGGTAACTCAGGTAACTGGTATATATTCTTGTTGCTTGGTGCTATTTTGAGTTCAATATACTCTTCCAAAGATGGGATCTTATTTTTTTAAATCATACATCCATCTGCCGCCCTTTTCATATTATTTTTTAGAAAAAGTATATCTACCTACCTATAATTCTTTTCCTGCTAATTACGAAAATGTTTGTCTAATCAACTCCTGTGACTGTCACTGCTGGTGATTGGATTATCATTATAATATTTTCTGCATGCACATTTCCTTGTGTGCACTGCCCTTCACCATAAACTTACTTATATTTCTAAGATTGGATAATTGCTGTCAAGATTTTTATGGGGGTCTCTGGCTTATTAAAACGCATGCTATATTGTTCCCTAAGCCCATTGATATATATTTCACATATTCCACAGTTCATTTTCAACTTCCCTTTGCCTCACCTCTTTGGAAACTACCTTCGGAAGTGCATATGTCGTTTGTTTTCTTTATATTCTGATATTAATGTTTCAACCATTTTTACTCTTAGGTTCGTGAGATTCTCAATGATGTTTTAAAGATCAAACGAGATCTTGATGCAGAACTTTTTGGTGAAGATCAAAGTTGGGGCCGCTCAGAAAACAATGTGAGTGTGTATTCCGTGTTCTAATTATTGCCATAATCATCCGCGGACAGAAAATCTCATGTTCATATGCCATATTGCAAATTTGTTAAAAGGCGAACTTTTTTATCCATACAATTTTACTGATTTACTATCAGGTCTCCAACAGAGTGTTAGTACATGTGTAATGATTTTTATAGCCACAATTCATGAATACAAAAATTAAAATGGAATTATGGAAAACAAGTGAGAGATGTTTTCACCGTGATGTTTGTGTGTAGAACTTAGTGTCACTGTATTCTATTATGTTGTTATACTATGTACGACATCATTCATCTACTTCTGAGTTGTCCTGTGCTTTTGTGAGTTATTTGCTTGATGGTTGAACCATGAAGTTTATACTTCTGTCTTTATAGGCGGGAGACTCACTGTATGAGCGTCACGAGCGGGTGCAATTTACTAGACACCACCTTTTACGGCTTCGAGAGGTAACTCAGGTAACTGGTATATATTCTTGTTGCTTGGTGCTATTTTGAGTTCAATATACTCTTCCAAAAATGAGATCTTATTTTTTAAAATCATACATCCATCTGCCGCCCTTTTCATATTATTTTTTTGAAAAATTATATCAACCTATAATTCTTTTCCCGCAAATTACGAAAATGCTTTGTCTAATCAACATCCCGTGACTGTCACTGCTGGTGATTGGATTATCTTTATAATATTTTCTGCATGCACATTTCCTTGTGTGCACTGCCCTTCATTACAAACATACTTATATTTCTAAGATTGAATAATTGCTGTCAAGATTTTTATGGGGGTCTCTGGCTTATTAAAACGCATGCTATATCCCTAAGCCCATTGATATATATTTCGCATATTGTACAGTTCATTTTTAACTACCTCCTTGGAAACTAGCTTTGGAAGTGCATACTTCTCTGTTTTTTCTTGATATTTAAACTGATATTAATGTTTCCACATTTGTCTAATTTTTTAACCCTTTTTACTCTTAGGTAAGATTCCCAATGATGTTTTAAAAATCAAACAAGATATTGATGCTGAAATTTTTGGTGAATATCAAAGTTGGGGTTGCTCAGAAAACAATGTGAGTGTGTATTCTGTCTTCTAATTGTTGTGCTAATCTTCTGAGGCCATAATCTTCTTTCACCCTGTTTGGTAAGTTGATCGACTAAGATGATTAGCATTGATGTATTGTTGACATTGGACATACTAGTATCATTTTGGAGACTCATCATTGAATGAAAAAAAAAATCACATTCGTATGTCATATTGAAAATTTTATTCTCTTGATCCTGGTATAAAAAAATGTTCTCAATTTTATAACTTTTTTATGATCATCTTCAAGTTAATAAGTTCAACTTTTGCGTAATAATGTTCATATCATTTTCTGAAGCCTCCAAATGCATCTCAAAGTTGATATACTGAGCCATACAGTAGTTTTGGATTCGTCTGGATGTGAAGATAGTGTTGTAAATTTTAACTAATTTGTCTGGCAGCAATATTTGCTATAACAATATTGTTGCTTAACTAGTGAAAGTTAAAGCAGGTGCTTAAAAGGAACATTTTAATACATCTCTCATAGTTATGGTGTTGGTTAACTTTCTAACAGCTAGGAGTTTATGTCACCTGAAATTGAATGTCCTAATTCTTGGTACCTGCTGTAAATATGGACAAAAAGCAACATGTGGGCTTGACTAAATTTCATTTTCCCATAAAGATCGTACATACATGAAACTTTTGTTAGAAATTGGCATTGCTTATTTTCCGTGGAGATAGTGTTCCATGGGTGTGGTAGTTCCGTAGTTATTTTACTGTCCTTCGTGATGTTATAGACTTGCTAATAACTGGATTCCAATACACAGGTAAATTTACACAAATTATGTAGATATGCGATGCATCAAATGCTAAAAGTAGTTTTTTTTCAAGTATTAATGTTAACTCTTGTAGGTGAATGCCAAAACAATCACTGAAATTCATTCAGAGGCAGAAAAAAATCTTGGATTGCAGCCAGGTGCCACTGTAAATATGAGAAATACCGGTGTAACTTTTGGTGTTCATGGAAGTACCCATCCTGGAATCTACCCCATTGCTCGACCTCGTAAAGGGCGTGTTAAGGGAAGGGACAAGAAGAGGCGTGTTAAGGGAAGGGGCAAGGAGATGCTTGGACTTGATATGACAACTGGGAGATGCCTATGACTAGATCAATGCCGAGAGTAGACATGTCTGGCGCACAAAATGCTGGACGTGGCACAGATGTTTATATAAGGGAGAAGCCAGAACCATAAAAGCTAAGGATTTTGTTTTCTTGTTGGCTAATCATGTGGGATGTTTCTCCAAAAGATAGTGGTCCATTAATGGGGTCTAAATCTTTCTTGTTCTTCATTAGTTTCCGTTTTATTTTATTAAATTTTGTTGACAGTAATTATTATACTGGTCAGTATCATCACTATTATCCAGCCAGTCATTACTTTTTGTGTAGCACTAGTTTCCCAGGAAAAAACTCAATACTGAAAACTAACTCTGGCTTTTTCCCCCACTGTCTTTTCCTCCCATTTACCTGTCTCAGTAAGCCTTTGAGTGATCTATGCCTAGAATTTTTGTGAAGATAACTCAGCCCTGGTTTTCTTCTTTTCCTTTTAAAAATTGTTTGCCTCCATGATTGAAAGGTTCTATCGCCTTTGGTGTATTTGAAAATGCAAAGTGGAAAGCCACCCTTCTTATGTCTTGCTCTCATAGTTTAATTGTAACTGGGAAAATGAAAGAAGATTTGGGTTTATTGCAACTTCGTGTATTTGTGGACTCTACGTATATTTATTTTCATGAGGATCTGATGATTGGCATTAGTTAGGAAAATGCAACTTATACATATTTAGAAGCACAACCTCATCACATTTGAGATATTTAGCTGAATTACAATACAAACATCTTAGTTTTGATTAGTGATTATTATAAAGACAAGCATTCTAGCTTGGCAGATTGCTAAGACAAACATAAAATAAACAATGCAGCACTCAACAAAATGAGACAGTTGGATACCAACCTGAATAAAAACTTGACCTGATTTCAAACTTCAGAATCACAACCTACCTCAATGATACTGCCTGATAATTTATGATGAAGTGTTTATGTTCTAACCATATAGATATGCATGACTATCGCAACCATGACGGTTCATCTACTGAAGAAAGTAGGGGGAGAATCTTAAATCGAATTTCTGGTTAGCAGATTACTAAAATGTGCAGGAAGAAGACATGAAGCTTTGACCTGTGAGCATAAATTCCCAAGACAGTTTGATGTGGTAGATTGCTAAGATAAACATGTAGGAAGCAATGCTATTATTAGTACATTATCAGGTAAATTCAAGATGTGAAGTTGAGCCAAGTATATTCTTTACAAAATACAAGGCAAAATATGGAAGACAAACAACTTATTACAAGAATTACATAGACAAAGATCACAATTTGTAGAAGATATATTTGACCTTGAATCAAAGAAATCACAAGAAGATCTCCAAAACCATAAGAAAGAAGATGGACTCCCAATGTCTACTTCTTGGTTCAACCCTCTTAGCATTCTCAGATTCGGAATACATCAGTTTGGAATCTCTCATCATACAAGCTCCAGTGGCCATACCTTTCGGTGTGAAAGACAGACCTCGGAATGTAGAAATTTGGCTTTTTGATGTCTTTCAAGTGCACCAAATTAGACGTTGTGTTTGCAATATCTCGACCAGTTAAGTTAGCACACCCTGACAAATCCAGGAACTCTAGGTTTGGACACCCTTCACAAATCAAATTGAGACCTTTAGCTGATAACTTGGAGAACCTAATCTCAAGCCACTCTAGGTGAGGCATTGAATTTGCAATGGCGGCAGCTTCAGATTCTCCGTCTTGTGGACAAGCATTTAGGTACTCATCAGGAACAATTCCTGTGTGTTGGGAAGGATCGAGCCAATTCATGAGATTTCTCTTGAGAACCTTAAGGTTGGGGCAATTTCTTCCAATCAGTGTCAATGACTCATGGGATATTTCATAACAATAGCTGATGTCTAGTTCCCTAAGCTTTGGACACATCAAAGCTATCCTAGAGATAGAGGCATCAGTAACATGAGGGCAGCTTCTGATTGACAACACCTCAAGATTTGGGCATCTAAAATGTAGTTACATCATATTCAAAGGAACAAAAACAAGCAAAACAAAAAAAGGTGAGGCTTCAAATTTGTACATGAAAATGAAAAAGTTATTTGAACTGCTCCCAACGAGTTTTAAGGGTGGGTATGCAATTACACATTGACAGTATAAAGTTTTTTACACTGTCAACACATCATGTATGATTCATGTATATGACTTTTACATAACATTCAACAATTAGTAACATACAATGGAGGAGAATGTGCTGACTGTGTAAAACTCATTTACACTGTCAATGCATAGCCCATTTTGTCCCCCACAACTTGTGCTATTCATAAAGCTACAAAAGATTGTTGTTCAAAATAATCAATAAAATAACATTGCTCTACATAAAGTAAGACTAAATACTTAAATGTCATATTCACAATGGAAAGTACAAATTACCGTATAACACTTTGCAACCTGAAAATAATGCAACCATGGCATGCTCAATTGAAGGTTTAAAACCCTATTCCCAGGTTTCAACAACTATTAATAACACATGGCTTATCCAAATTTCAACAATCAAATCTCAAATCAACTTAGGTCGATTAAAAGCACCAAAATTTGAGACCCAGTTCCAAATCACACAGATTCTACACTTAATGGGATATTTCACATTAACACCTGATGTCCAATTCCCTAAAATTTGGCCATCTTAAAGCTACCCTAGAGATAGAGCCATTAGTAACACGAGGACAGCTTCTGATTGAAAACACCTCACGATTTGCGCATCTAAAACGCAGTTACAGTATATTCAAACCAACAAAAAACAAAACTAGGCGAGATTTCAGATGCTGTAGATGAAGTGAAAAGGTTGAACAACTTCTCAACATTTAAGCTATTCATAAAGCTATATAAAATAGTTGTTCAGAATAATTGTTCAAATAACATTGCTCTACATAAAATAAGGCCTCAAATGTTATATAACGGTACAAACCACCATAAAAATAATGCAATGATAACCTATATCAAATTTCAAAATTAAAACCCTATTCTCAAATCTCACCAACTACTAAAAAACCATGGCATACCCAATTTCAACAATTAAATATCAAATCCACTAAAAGCACAAAAAATCGAGAACCCAATTGAAAATTACGCAATTTGTACACTTAATTAAGAAATGGGTATTGAAATTGGAAACAAAGTTTATACCTTTCCGCAACCAAAGCAATAGATCGATCAGAACAGTGTGGAACGCGGATCTCAGTGAGAAAACCATCGCTCCAATGAACAACAGATTGAAGCATGGAATCAATCCTGCGTTCGAACTCGGGGGTCCACCAGCGAGTCAACTCGGGTGGCGATTTGAAATGGGGATCAAGGTTGAAGATAGAGTGAAGAGATGGTTCCTTGAATGCGCGAAACCATGATTTGGAAAGAAGCATAGTGCCTCGCCATCGATCTTCTAAGGTGAGACGAGAAAGGATGTTGATTAAGCACTCGTGAGTTAACTCGGACCAATCTGCTATGGTGGTTCCAGACTCGGTTTGTTCTGACTCGGTTTGTTCTGACTCAGCTTCCATTTTATTTTCCTCTCTCCTTCTATTCTCTCTCACCACAAACCTAACTCACGTGTCTTCTTTATTATTTCTTTCCTAAAAACTTTATGAATTTGAAGTTGTTTGTCTTTAATGATATATTATGTGTTAAATCTCAGTCACTTATAAATAATTACTAGTAAGCAAATTCTAGTTTGTGATATATTCTTTTCTTTCTCATGGTATAAGAGTGATTTATACCAATATATATCATTTTCCTTTCATTTTTTACTTAGTTATGTATCATGTAGGGCTGGGCATGAACTGAATTGGGACGAGTTAAGACTTGTACCCTAGATCCGAAACTAACCTGATATTAAATATTGAGCGAGTCAATCTTTAAACTCAAACCTGAACCTAGACTCGATTAAATATAATGTATACTCATTTTAGATTAATCACCTACATATGATAAAAAAAAGTTATAGAATCAATGATATTTTCCACCAAAATGATGACATTACTTTGAACACATTTTGAATAGAGACACCTACAAACATGATTAGTGAGTAACCATGAGACGGGTCATGCTTGATCCGTACTCAGTCCTTAGTATTGACTACGTCTAATCTTTGAACCCAAACCTAAATATAATGAGATTCAACCTTTTTCCTATCTGATCATGATCGGGCTGTATCGAGTGAGCGAGTAGGCACTTCCTGCTCACCCTAATCTATGTGGTAATTTAGAGGAGTCTAAAACTAAGTAGAAAGTACTAATGATTTGTGTACAAAGCCTGAATAGTTTGAGTTTAAGCCCCGTGAAGAACAAATAAGTAGAGTATTAGAGAAATATTTAATGGGTTACAAATATGATTTTGAAAGCTCTTAATTAATTAGATAATTGTTCACACCTTGGATATGTATCACTCTTATGCTTATTTAATTATTGTAAATAATGTGATAATATTATTTATATAAAACTGTGTGGCCCAACTAACAAAAAAATCGGATCACATCAATGTGAAGAACTATCATTGTTGTTTATGTGCGTGGACAATCAAATTGAATAAAGTGCAGTTTAGCTTGAAAAGGTTATCAAACAAAATAAGCAGTGAAATCATTTATCTAGTGATTTAGTAAATGAGCAACATTAGTCAAATTAAGACTTTTCCAAACAAATAGTGAAAATCATTAAATCTCTAACACGATACAGTGTGATAAGATTTTATTTCTTCGTCCATTTAATTTTTCATGGTAAAAATTCAGATTGTATAGAGAACTTAAAATATTAGAAATAATAAAACCATGATAACAAAATCTCAATCAAATTATCAGAGAAAAATATAACTATTATATCTTTCCCAAGATTGATTGGTATCTAATCTTTTCTTAAATTCATTAATATCTAATTCAATCTTATGAAGATTACCATCATATTATATCTTACAAAATCTTAACTGAATCCACATATTTCTCATTCCTTCAGAAACATTATCCTATTTAAACACTGTCTACCTTCACAAATCAAATTAACAAGCTTCCTTAAGAAACATTAGCCTATTGAAACATTGTGTCTACATTTACAAATCAAATTCATATGGCTTGTCTTTCAGTTCCTTATGCCATTCTTCCTAGCCTCCAACAAAAAGATGATGATGACCTTGATGATGATAACATATCCACAATAAACCGTAGCATTTTCAGCTTACTAGACAACAAACGTTATGAACAAAAAAACATGTTCAAGAACTTAGGTGGTGCTTGGTGTGTTGGTTCATCTTATGGTTGGATTGTGCTTTTAGACAAATATGCAAAACCCATTATTCTAAACCCTTTTTCTGGTATGCAAATTCAGTTTCCATCTTTTCCTAGTGTGTTTATACACCCTGTCTCAGAAACCTATTTTATAGATATCCTGCGTAAAAGCTTTGTAGTAAAAGCTGTTTTGAATCATTCTCCTTCTCTTGATGATAAGAACTACATTCTTGCTATAATGTATGGTTGTCATTGTAAGATTGCTTTCTGTTGCAATTCTTTCAAATGGGTTGAACTCTCTGATGCTAAGTATTCTTATTGTGACATTGTGTTCAACAACAATTATCTTTATGCTTTGGCACAAGATGGTTCCATTGAAGTATGGGATGTTTGTGAACAAAATCCTAGGAAAATCTTGCATGTCAAACCAACCATGGAGATAGATGAGCAAGAAGAGAAAGAATTTCCAAGAGACTTGTTCTCAAACCAGTTATACATGGTGTTATCTGGGAGAGAGATTTTGTTGGTGAAGAGATATATTGGAAACTTTGTGAATGGAGATGGTGAAATAGTGTGTGAAGGTGATCTTTTATCAGATGAAGATACACAACCCTTGATTTGTCCTTATAGAACAAAGCACTTTAGTGTTTATGTACTTGTTAATAGGACTAAGTGGGAAAAGGTTACATCTTTACAAGATAGAGTTTTGTTTGTAGGTGCTAATGAATCTACATCAATGTGGGTTCAAGCCCTTCCTGGACGTGAAGGAAACACTATTTACTTCTCAGATGATAGATGGGAAGAGATGAATATGGATTACTCATATGGTGGACAAGATTGGGGTATTTTCAGTCTTCAAGATGGAAGTATCAAGCTCCACCTTCCTTATACAAATGTGATTAAACCACCACCTATTTGGGTGGTTCCAACCCCATAAAGATAACAAGATTTTTAGATCCTATTAGATTTTATCATTTTGCTTGAACATTATGTATCATTGTAGGAGTTATCATTTGGCAACAGAATATGAATTGTTATGTTTAATTACTTTGAATCATACATTTTCTAAGACTTCAATAAATTCCTAGTCTTTACCTTATGTATTATGACTGTCCACTAGTCTATCACAAAAGACTTATCAGTTATCATTGATGTTTGATCTTCTCATGAAACTCATTTGGAGAACTACCATAAACTCTCCCTAAAGTCCCAAACAAATAAATATGATGTGCTAGTAAGAAAGGGTCATTGTTACACTTTGGGTATTATCACTAGAGATATAAGTATATAACTCCATGCAAAACCACCAAGTACAAACTAATGGCAATCACAAAAGTTGTGGAAGCTTCAATAGAAAATAACTGATCTTTATTAAATTATCAAATTCAATAAGCATATAAACTTATTTTCAGTACCTAAGCATATTATCAACTATCAATCATCACTTTCTAGAATTCATAATTTCATCTCAAATCACACAATAATCAGTCACAATAACATAGAACTTCCAATGTAATTGAATACTTTAAGCACTTATTCTCAACCAAACTGCCATGACATAAATGATGTAAATCACAAAATGACCAAAGTAGTGTCAATAACAACAAGACATAAGAATACAACTAAAGTAGTTTTCATGAAATCTCCTCAAGAGTCACAACAAACAGCATAGAAAATAAACAATGGAAATGTAAACAAACATTGCAGGTGCTAGTATTGTGGTGCTGGTGCATAGAGAGGACGCCTAGCTTCATCGAAATACTGATCACGATCCACAAAGACAATAGAATAGAGGGCATAAATTATTCCAGGAATATATCCTAATATAGTAAGCAACAAGCAAATGATGAATTCAACCTGCAACAAAAAAATCAATCAATATCTCAGTCAAATTGTAACAAACAGTATCACATTTAATCTCATCCCATCACTAAAGATCATTTCATGTGTCATATTAAATCTTTATTTATGAATTGGTACAAGAATTACTTTATTCTCCATATCTTAGTAACTTTGTCCCTTCTAGCCAAAAACTCATTTTTTTCACAACCCAAATACAAAGTCAACCCCCATATGTAGATCCGACTTAGAAAACAATCACAAAGAGAAAAAAAAACAGATTTTGAGTATAAAAAACATGAACATGTAAAATGTTGATATGAGAGAATAATGGATCAGATCCAAAGAGAATGATGATGGAAGCATAAAGAGACTTACAGTGCAGCAACCATGGCGGAGACAAACTCCTAAAGGAGGTAGAAAGACAGCGATCAAGATCTCACAGCATAACTCACACTTGTTCGGCATTTTTC
This sequence comes from Lupinus angustifolius, assembly GCF_001865875.1. Taxonomy (NCBI): domain Eukaryota; kingdom Viridiplantae; phylum Streptophyta; class Magnoliopsida; order Fabales; family Fabaceae; genus Lupinus; species Lupinus angustifolius. The sequence continues at coordinate 2,282,030 of NC_032009.1, read as the reverse complement.
ACTTTCTGTGTTGCTTTCTAATCTTCACAGTTTTGTGTGGATGGTGATGAATGATAATGAAAACTTCAACTATAACCAACTCTTATAGTACGACATAGCACGTTTTCATGTTTTACCATTAAAATATCATTAAATTTGTTTATAAACATTGAGATATGGCACAACCAATCAAATGTCATCGTTTCATTCAAATTATATTTTTTTAAGGACAATAGAATCCTTATAATCATGGGAAACCACTTATTTGGACGTGCCATGTGATAACCAGCTTTTTTATGAAAAATAATTTAAATTTATTATTATCTTTCACTTAACAATAATCATGATCCGATAAAGTCGCTATTTTTGGAAACACAACTTTATACATTTTCAGCTACTTTTTCAAAGATGTAATATTCATACACGTATAAAGATTTTGAGAGAAAATAGCCGATAATGTAAGAGTTTTTTATATTATCATTGTATCATATATTATTCATTTTTAATTATTATTAGTTCTTAAATAAAGTAATACAAATAAATTATGGATGATATATTAATGATGTATAAATCTTTATGCTATCAATATATAAATATTAGACACAAATATTTATATAATGTAATGATGGGGAACACTTAATTGGACGTACTTTATGAAAAATGATTTAAATTTATTATTATCTTTCACTTAACAATAATGATGGTCCATGGAGGATATTTGTCAACTCGAACTTATCATTTTTGGGTATCTTTTCGAATATCAATAAGTTACTAGATTTATTTGATAAGATTATTTTTCAACAATGTAAACGTGTAACTTTCTCACTCTCTCAATAAGCTACTGAACTTGTTTGGTTAGCAAAAGGTTGAAATGAGTTTGTAAAGTTTGAAATCTTGAAGTAGTGTTTAAAAAATGGTGGTACTTTCTAAGAATTTGCTTAACAATTACATCCTTCAACATTTTAAAAATTACATTAATTACCTCCATAATTCCATATTATATTTTTTTAATGATGTGTAATACCAATAATCTTATAATACTATAAGTTTATACAACTTAATTACATTTTTGAAAAAAATATTCAAAATCGATAAAAATTGAAATAAAACAAACAAATAATTAAAATATTGTATGTCCAATTATAAAAAATATATTAAAATAAAGGATTGAAAAATTAATTTCAAATATCTATATATTTAGTTACTTCAATTAATAATTATTTAATTGATAAATAATTGAATAAGTAATAAATATTGTATATACTTAAATTTCAACTAGTTTTAAAGCTAATTTTATCAAACAATTGTGTTATTTAACAAGATACCTACATAATTACAAGTTTTGAGGTACTTTCACATATACAAATTACAAGCTCATAATACCCAAATAAAAATTGAAAGAAACCAGTAAATTTAAAAAAGAAGAAGCTTGTAACATTTAAAAACTAAAGAACCATTAATATTTCATTTAAAAAATTTATCCTTCAAAATATTTAAAAATTACATTAGTTATCTATAACTACAAGTTACAAACTTAGAGATTGAAGATAGTTTAGGATGATAACTATAACGCTTGCTTGAAGGTTGTAACTTCTAACTTTTGAAAAAAGGGTCAACGTTATTGGTGTATAAGGAAAGGAGGTCATGGTTTCCATCTTGCAAAATTGATGAATTTTATTGTAATGTAGAAAATAATAAGAAAACATTTGTTAGTGTTTATGTCTTTAAAAATAGTTAATTGGGAACATAAGTAGTAGATATTGAAAGAAGTGGTAAAAGTACGACCAAGCATTCAATATTATTGGTGTGTATAAGTGAGTGACCGTTTATTTATGTTGATGAATTTTATTATAGGTATGAAAAAACAATAGAGTTTATCTGCAGTGGCTGTAATAATTATGTTAAAGGGTTCATTAATTTCTATCATGTGAGATTAGTAAATATGAACATTAATAGTAGATATTGAAAGAAATTGTAGCACTAAGTTTTACCCAAAAAAACGACTAGTAAATTGTTGCATAACTAGGTGATGATTTATTGATCATGAAAAATTGATGAATTTTATGTCTCGAAAGATGGTTAAATATTAAGCGAAGTAGTAACTATTGAAATAAATGATAATGATGAAGCTTGCCTACAATGTTCTTAAGATTTTAATTTTTACAAAATAATACTCTATAAAGGTATCTCAATATAGTTATGTATGGACGATAATGTCCCTCAAAGATTGGGAAGTTCTATTTATATCTAGTGCATTCAGCTTGAAGGTTTTTCAATGACAAAAGTTCCTTCTAAATGAAGAAGTAATCCCCATTCTCATATTTTCACCACTTTTTTTCTATCACAACACGGTTTACAAAATACATATATTGTTTTCTTTAATCTATTCTTTTTCTTTCCTTCCACTATTTTGTCAATCACTTCTTTACTTCTCAAATCTTTATTCTATACACCTTCTTACATATAAAAAACTGGTGTAAGACAAAAAAAATCAATTTTGGGTGTTATTATATTTGTATGTTTAAGGAAAGTCAAATGTTTGATAAAAACAATTAAATGAATACATTATTAAATGGTCATTTTATACATGATATAAAGGAATAAAAAAAGAACAAGTTTTATGGGGATTTGAAAAAACCAGATTATTTGTATAGAGAGGACTCTACACATTTATTAAAAACTCTTCATTAATGATCCTTGTTTTTTTTCTTTACTATCTTCATTCCTAATAATTGTTTTATGGATTTAAGATTTTTGCACTATCTTCATTTCTTAACATACTCATGGTATTAACTCTTAAAAATGTAATATGAATGAATGTTGGATGATAATATTTTAATGTTATAGTTCACATACTAAGAAATGTAAATTAAGAATGGCAACATACACGAATAGATATGAGTAGTGCTTTTTCATTCTCAAACCCAAAATATTTATTGGTACTTATGCGCGTGATGGTATTTGCGAGTACCCAATAAATTTTTAATTTTAATTATATATTTTTAATAATTAATATGTAAAATTAGTTATTACATGAATAATATGATATTTATATGATAAATTTATGATCATAGTCAAATATATATAATTTATTATGAAATAATAATAAAGTATATGATATATAATATTAAAATAATAAAAAAAATATAATATATAAAAAATTAATTAAAAACTAAATTTTATAAATTTGCGGGGTACCCACAAGACAAGTATCATAAAACCTGCTCTCATCCGTAAGTTACTATTGCAGGTACCCGTTATGGGTATTTCCTTGGTACCCACAGATCAGTTTTTTTGTCATCCCTGATGAAAATATATTATATATATGTATTATATTATGTTATATTTACATACAATTTATTTTATTTCTCTATAACAATTATAGTCCTTCATTTTGATTGATTATTTCTTTTCTTAATTAGACAATGATAAAGTAATTAGTGATAAATCTATGATCTAAAGTTACAGTGTACGTGTACGATATAGGTTAAAAATTAAAATAATAAATATCTCATGTTCTAAAGAGTTGAAATTATTAATGTCAAAATTAAAATATTTAAATATATTTAATCAAATAAATTACATATTTCATAATTAATCTCTATATACTTTTATATTTTAAAATCATTAAATGATCAATTTATTATCAACGTTGTTGAACACTTCTGACTAAATATAAGTCACTAAATAGTTATTTATTCATACATCTCTCATTCAATTATAAAACTCAACTTTTATAGATAAAGATTTTAATATATCTAGCATGTCCCTTAAAGTAATAAATCTATATGACTTAAAAAAAATTAATATGCATGTATTAATAACCTTATAAAATCGTAATTTTAGAATAGAGGGGGGAGTCTACACATTTATCAAGGACCCTTCATTAACGATCCTTGTTTTTTAATTATTATCTTCCTTCCTAATAATTGTTTTATGGATTTAAGATTTTTGCACTATCTTCATTTCTTAATAAGATTCTTAAAAAGTAATACAAATGAATATTAGATAATATATTTACTGTATAATTTTTTTATACAAAGTTACCGATAATGCATAAATAATAATTTTTTATAAGGTTATAGTCCACATATTAAGAAATGTAGTTGAATATATTTATTTCTATTACATTATGTTACACTTCCCTACTCTTGATTTTATTTCTTTATAATAATTATAGTCATTATTATCTTTTTTGTTAATTAGACTATGATAAAGTAATAAATAACTGCTAACCATACATATTAACAATTTCATCCTTAGACTTTGATAGAAACAACCAATGTGGTGTTAATGATTCTTATTAGTAATCTTGACTTTTTTAATTGGTGCATGAATCAAAGTATTGGCCATTTTATGTTAAAAAATACAACTTTTACTTTTTAGAGTGTTATATACACCATCTTTTTAATAGTTAATGTATCATTTACTACTTATTGATATTACAATGACAATACATTAAATATAAATGATAGATGATATAATAATAATAGATAAAATTCTTACGATATTAATGTATACACTTTTCCTCCCGGCTTAATGCATTTGACCTAACATTAAGTATAATTTTTTTTATGAAAGATGTGGTATATTCATTGACTTGGGAATATTATAATCATGCATCATTTCTTCATCAACATATATTGTTTGTTTTTTATTAATATTTTGTCTAACTTTTAGTTAATTCTTTTTATATGAACTATACATTTATAGTTACTGTCGTGTCTGTCAATAGGTTTTTTATTGTTTGTAGTATGTAAATTATAAATGACAAATATAATATTTTGTGTTAAATATTTATAATTTGCAGTTGAATTTACTCGATTTGTGTAATGTTCAACTTTTTTAAATATACTTTTAAAATAAGAAGGTAATGAGGTAAAATAAGAAGATAATGTTATTTGATTTTTTTTATAAAAATAAGAAAATAATGAGGGCAAAATATGGAATCACAAATTATACCATAATGAATTAATTATTTTATATTTTCCGTTTATTAAGTAGTATAGATATATAAAATATTTTTTTATAAGAGACAAATTTTACTTTAATTACATTCACGTCTCAAAACATACCGAGTACTCATAAATAATTAAATATTGATTGTGGAATATGTCTAGCGCAGACTAAAAAATTATCAATGAATTTTGTCCATCTCAATAACACATTAAAAGAAGACTCCATTCATTTCACATTAGTATTTTTCATATTCCAAAACTATTACAGTTATACGTATGATAAATAAATTTTTAAAGAACATGATTTAAAATTACTTTTAATGAATGAAGATTTAAAATTAACAAAGTTTCATTCATCTTCATATTTCAGAACTAAACTCTATATAGAGGAGCTAAACTTAGTTTTACAATTTCAAGATTTGGACAACCTTTTTCACCTTTATCCTCATTCATTGATTATACCTACCACCCATTATTATTAATTACTTTCACGTTTATTCTCCCACAAATAAATAGAATATTTTAGGCAAAATTCAATGCTCATTATTAATTCTCAGTTGTAGACATTACCTTAAAACAATTATAGAATGAAGTGAGTATTAAATAAATGATTTAATATGTTATATTAATAGTGTCAAATTATCACTATTCATACGTTAACTATTACAAGCTCTCAATCAAAAATAATATAAATCTTTGGTATATGATGTGTTGACAATATAAAAAACTTTACATTAATAATATATAAATTTTAAACTCTTAAATAAACTATTTATGATTAACTATATTGGAATTAAAACAATTTGAGTAATCTTTAAAGAGTAACAAAAATACTCGTACTAGTGTACAAGTATAAACAACGGGTAGATATGAACGATAATAATAACTTTTACGTGAGAATATGTATTATTATATTTGTAGGATGAATACTCCCATATTGATATATATATATATATATATATTTAAATATGACATGAATAATAAGTTTATGAATATTGCTAATATTCATAAATGTAAATATTTTTTAGTAACCACATATGGCAATATTTTTATCATCTCGTGGTCCATTACCATCCTTAGTTTGAATATGTTTTAATTATCACATATTTGTTACAATATTAATATTTATATAAGATTGTGTAATCTAATTAAGAAAAAATCACCTCAATATGTAAAGAAATATCATGGGAATAAATAAAAGAGTATACATTGACAATGTAAAAATTTTAATTATGACAAAAAAATGAATGGTAGATGATGTATTGACAGTGTAAAAGACTCTTATAATATTAATGCATACATCTTTTCTCTAAATAAACTAAGTTTGAGATAAGGTGATAAGTAGGGGTGAGCATGGTTCGGGTAAGACTGACCCTTATCTGATCCTAAATATTGATTGAGTCATTTTTTGAACTCGGACTCGGTCCTAAACTCGATGCTAACCCGATCATAAATGTTCAATTGGTCACACTATCATCTCGAACCTAGATCCGATTAAATATAATGCATAACTTTTTTAGATGGAGTCTTCTCAATATTATTTAATAATATGGATATGTAATTTGACATATGAAATGATATGTGTATATATTGTTAATAATGCACATATGTTGAAAAATTAGAGCATCAATTATACTTTCAATCAAAGTAATGTCATTACTCTATACATAACTGAATCATACACATACAAACAAGATGAGTGAGTAACATGAGATGACTCCGCGTAATGTTTGTCCTCTACTCAACCCTACATATTGACCCATGTCTAAATTTTAAACCTAAACCTAACCCTGACCCTAGACTTCATGTGACCCTACCTTATTTGGGTCTGATCATGATTGGACTAAGTGAGGTGAACAGGTAGGATTAGGTCCTTCTCACTTTACCGAGCAGGTCTACGGTTCGAGTACGTATAGCCCTACATATTCCTACAAATAATAATATTTATTATTTAATATGTCTCATTACTAACTAATATATTTTGAGTACTAAATACTCTATACTCGTATTAATAAAAATATTCATTCTATTATTATTATATTAATTAGTAATTAATTAGCACTAGAACGAATTTCTAAATTTCTATTAGAATAGTTTTATATTAGATAAAAAGTTACTAATATTAGTAGTCTTGTATACTAATTTAAATCAGTTATAAAAAAAAAGCTTTAATATTTGAATATAAACTATATATTATATAGACTATAATTATTATGTATATTATAATATATAATTATGTTTGTATATTAAATCGAATTATTTAATAAAATTTAATATAAAAAATAATAATAAAATTTGAAATTTAATAGAAATTAATATGGAATTTATTAATAACGTATACGAATGACTAATCGGGTATATTTTCCACATTCACGGGAGTACATTTATGTTTTTGCTTTACGAATATGATCTTTTTTGGGCATTTCTAATAATCTCGAGCTTATTCCGATTTTAGCATTTTTAATTTTTGGAATTTTAGCCCCGATTAGCAAGGGACCAGAGAAACTCTCGAGTTATGAATCAGGAATAGAACCAATGTGCGATGCTTGGTTACAATTTAGAATCCGTTATTATATGTTTGCTCTAGTTTTTGTTGTTTTTGATGTTGAAATGGTTTTTCTTTATCCTTGGGCAATGAGTATCAAATAGTGCTACTATATCTCCCCGTCTGTATCAGGTTGACCATTGTTACAATAATCATATATGATTTTTATACTTTGTTATTGTATTATTCACCTGCCTATTTTAAAAAAAAATAATATGAATGATATAGTAACTTATATAAATAATTATATTAACAGTATACATTTCTATAATAAACTTATCTTTCGAAAGGATAAAAAAGTAAGGATTTCATCGTTGATAAAGGAAGTAAGGAGGATTTTGTTCTAGGAATTTAGAAACTTATCTTTTTTTTAATGAACAAATAAGTTATTTTATATTCACATGAATTGAAGCTACGAATATTGATTTCACTGAATTTAGAACTTAAAAACAAAATCAACACAATGAATGAAGCAGGGAAAGAATTTCTGACATACTGACAAAATCGATTTTATAATGTGAATGAAAGTATAAACAAGGCGCCTTATATACGCGTGTCAAAGCCCCATTACTCGCAACACCCGAAAACTCATGCGAAAATCACTGTTACTTATAGGATAGTGATAGAAGAGTGTTGTTGAAATTCGTGATCACTTTGCATCATTGTTTTCATATATATATTGTTTTCATTGTTACCTTCATAATTTTTTCCATGGAATTCAAGTTTCGTGCTGTTGACAACACACCACCTCCGGCGCCAACACCGACGTCGTTTCCGAACACCGTCGCTTACATCTCTCACTCTTCACTTCGAGGTATAACGTTTTCTTTTTCCATCCCCATTATCATAATTCCGTAATTTTCGTTTTTCATTCTTCCATGTTTGTTATGTCAATGACTTTTCACAAAAGAGTCTTAAAAGGACGAAGAAAAGTTTGACCTTTTTTCTTCGCTGTGGTTGACGTGTTTTTTTCCAGAAAAATAAAATAAAAAAACAAATTTTTTCAGTCAATTTTCTGGGTTAAAAACCCATTGGCTTGTGGTGGTGTTTGGTTATAATATGATTATCTTAGAGGGTGTTTGTTTCAGATTATTTGTGGGGAAATTAGTTGTTGTTCCAAAATAATAATCTGCAAAGTACGAAGGTGTTTGTCAATAACATAATTTTGTTTTTTTGGGTGAAAAAACTTTGAATTTCTTAAGCTGAACTTATGGACATTAAGATCGATCGTTAATCATATTATCGTCGAGTCTGAACCAAACTCTAATGTTTAAAAGTTTCAGCTTAAAAAATTCAGTGATTTTTCAACCAAAAGGTTATGCTATTGCCAAACACCTTCCAGCCAATGCAGGTTATATTTTTCGAGCAACAACCACCATTTTTACTTGCAAAACATAATCTGAACCAACACCATTTAAGCGAACTGTGAACCCAGACCGATATACATGCTATGTCAGTGGCAGGTGTAGTGTTTTAAATTATGGTTGTGATCGCAATTGCAGTTACTGCAATTATGCCCGTTGTGGTGTGACTTATTTTGTGATTTAAAAAATATTTTTGAATTCCATGTAGCTCAAAATGCAGTCTGATATCATCACACCACAAATTCCGGTTGATGTGGTTGCGGTGGTCAACGCCACCCCAATTTTGCTGCTGCATCACTGGTTAGTGGTTAGAATACTGTAGTAGTCCCCCAAAGAGCATTTCACCCGAATCACCTGCCCCGACTTAAGCATTAGTGTCCCAGATATGAATGTGCGGAAATTCACTCAAAAACCAAAGATACTGGGTTCATACTCTTTTCATTCAAATTTTGGCAATTATATCAGGTGGTTTTCCAGGCATGATTCCTAGTTCCAGAAACAGCAGTTTCCGTATGCCAATGAGCAATGGTAATGAAGCATTGTGGCGAGAGCTGGAGAAGGAGCAAATAAGAAGAGAGATAATCACTGGTGAGATCGAGCGGAGGCGAGAGCTGGAAGAGGAAGTGAGGAGGGAGCTGGCAGCAGAGAGACGGTGGGGAATGACAATGGCAGCAACATCACATGGATTCTCATTTGACGAAAGAGTGTCAGCGATGCGCTTGACTCCTAGCCCCTATCTCTTTGATAATAATGCACAGCCACAGCCACAGCCACAGACACAACTTCCGCAACTTGTGCCTCCTGCAGAATTCAAACCTTCTCCGGAGACTAACAATGATAAAGTTATCAAATTGGTCAGTCTTTATTCTGTAGTCTTAACCATTTTCATTTGGTTTAATTAATCTGTAAAGTCTAATAGTTTGTATACTTAAGTTTTTAATTGATTCTCTAAAATTATGAAACCGAGTCCTTCATATACATTTTCTGTTAGGGTCCGGTTCAGATTCCGCCTCCCAGCCTGTACCAACTTCATAGTAATGCATGGCCACATCCACAATTACCGCAACTTGTGGCTCCTGCTGAAGAATTCAAACCTTCTCCGGAGACTAACAGTGATAAAGTTGTCAAACTGGTCAGTATGCACTCTGCAGTGTTAACACTTCTAGTTTTCTTTAATTAATCAGGTGTTGGTCTCTGAATTTTTTCCTGCAAATTCATATATATATATATACTAAAGAAGTTTTTGGTCTACACTGTAAATTTATGAAATTTTGTAATAAAGTCCTTCATATACATTTCTATCAGGGTTCCAATTACTTTTTGTCTCCCTTCCGGTATCAATTTGACAATAATGCATGGCCACAGCCACAACTAGAGCAACTTATGGCTCCTGTGGAAGAATTGAAGTCTTCTCAGGAGACTAACAGTGATAAAGTAGTCAATCTGGTCAGTATGTAATCTGCAGTGTTATTACTTTTAGTTTGATTAAATTAATCTGTTGTTGGTCTTTGAACTTTTTTGGAAATTCAGATAGGTTCTTATAATAAAGAGCTTTTTAATTGAGTACTTAAACTTATGAAAAATTGTAATTGAATCCTGCGTAACATTTCTGTCAGAGTTCTGTTAAGTTTCCATCTCCCGGCCGTTACCGATTTGATGCATGGCCACTGCCAAAACTACCAGAACTTCTGGCTCCAGATGAGATCAAACCTTCCCCAGAGACTGACAAGGATAAAGTTATAAAACTGGTCAGCCTCTACTCTGTAGTATTAACCTGTTCAGTTTCTGTTTTACTTCTTTCTTCTAGCTATTTAATTTATTTTTCATTTTTCTGCTTGCTAGTTGTTATTTGTTAATATGGTTGTGCATTGGAGGATCAACTGCTGAAACTTTTAGACATCTTGTCGAAAGAACAATGCCAAATACATCTCACCTTTGCATATTTGTCACCATTTGATTTTAGTTGGTCCTACCTTTTTTCTTCACTCAAGTTCTGATTCTGCAAACTCACATAAATGTGAGATGACGTGCTTGTTTTAGATGTCCATCAAGCATTGCTCCTCACTTCTCTGTCTAAATTGCTAAATTTGTTGTGTCTAGTGCTGTTTTCCGCATTGATGCTAGCTGTACAATGGTTTCTAACCTTGTACTACAAACTGAGGTCTATATTACACCAAGAAGTTAGTATTTTCTTACCTTTAAAAAGGGTCTAGAGTTCTTTAACTGTTGTTTAGGTTTACGATACACCAACTATACTCTGTAGCTGGCCATTCTGTTGAAAAAAGGAAACTTTACACAAAAATCAGCATCTTTCCTTTTAGTTTTAGTAGCTGCATTGCATAGAGAAGTGTAATTGAGAGTCAAAACCTTGAAATTGGGAAAGGGAGTTAGTTCTCTTTGGTTAGGCGTATGTGAAATTTGTATATTTTTGTCACTGGGCCTCCTCATAACAATTACTCTAATGGGGAATAGGATAGCTATAATGGGATATCAGAAATGAATATTGGGTTTCAGAGTATTGAATAATATGTTAGTGTGCATTTTAATTCTTTTGTAATTGAGGAACAAGCTTTGAAATATCTTTGCTTATAATAATTTCCAAACTATGCAGACGGCAGATATTAGATATATTGCTCTACACTCTACTCCTGATATTTCTTTTCTGTGCCCCAAATCCCAATATGTCTACTTTATTTCCCATCAGATAATTAAGAACAAAGAAGAGATATGTATTAACTTTATTTCAGTACTTTTCTACCCTATTTCTATTGCCTACTATGTCATTCCCACATTCTGAAAGTTGTGCTTGTAAGAAAATTTGATGTCAAATTTTCTCTTTTCTTTTTCTTCAAAGGTATTTGAGTTTTGAAATTGAGAATATCAGGATGGATATCATATATAGTTATATACTTTAAGAACCAGAGCATGTTGATATATGAACCTTCTAGAAGCAAAGCTTTGCTTGATGTATAATACACACACACACACATATTTGTATGCTGGAAAATCACCTTTGATTCAAGCAGGTTGCTTTTCCTATTTGATTGGTTGACCGCTGCATAGCAATGTAAAATTGCATTACTATTACTTCACTCACAATGGAGTCATGTGTGATTAATCTGTATATCTTACTCATATATACAAAACAGAAAATGGAGTCAATATATAGAAGAAATGTGTGTTAACTGACCAATGAGCATACTTTACTTTGTTTCAATGTCCCATTGCAGGCTAAGCCAGACCCAGACCATTTTGATGCAAAGCGGAAAGCAGTAACGCCTCCTGATGCTGACGGAAGCGATCATATTCCCACTGGTTTGAAAAAAAAATCCAAGGAGGAGTGGATTTGTGAAGTATGTCAGGTTAGTGCCACAAGTGAGAAAGGTTTGAATGATCATCTTCAGGGTAGGAAGCACAAGACCAAAGAAATAGGACTGAGAAAAAAGAAGTTTGTTAAGAGCACCAAGACATCATCAAAGAAAAGTGAGAAATCTGTGAAGCCTATGGAAACTGCAACTTCAGGATTGGATGCAAAAGCATTTAGGCCGCCAGTTCAATCTAGCATAACGTGGGGAGGCATCAACCAGATAATGGCTGATAAAGGTTCAGCGAAATCTAATAATGAGGAGCAGTCTGTGCAGAAAATTGTGAAGTCTAATGAACCCAAGGACACCGCAACTTCAGGGTTGGATGCAAAAGCAGATAGGTCGCCGCCACTTCAACCAAGCATAACCTGGGGAGACATTAATCAGAAAATGGCTGGTAAAGGTGCAGTCGAATCTATAACTGAGGAGCAGCTTGTGCAGAAATTTTTTAAGTCTAATGAATCTGGGGATACCGTAACTTCAGGATTGGATGCAAAAGCAGATAGGCTGCCATTTGAATCTACCTTCTTAACCTGGGGAGACATCAATAAGACAACGGCTAATAAAGGCTTAGCAAAATATAATGAGGAGCAGCTTGTGCAAAAAAATGTGAAGTCCAGTGAACCCATTGATCCCGCTGCTTTAGGGTTGGATGTGAAAACAGACACGCCTTCACTTCAACCTAACTTCATACCAAGGGGAGACATAACCAAGACAACGGCCAAAAAAATTGCAGTGGGGTCTAAATATGAGGAGCAGTCAATAAAGAATGAAAATGGAACAGAAAATGTGCAAGGGGGAATGAATGCATTGAAGAGGAAGAGGATGAAATTTTGGTGTGAAATTTGTGAAGTTGGAGCTCTCTCACATGTTGTGATGGAAAGCCATAAGAAAGGTAAAAAACACTTGGCTAGACTGAAGACATCTTCTGTATCAGTAGAAGCTTCTGGGTTGATCAAAGATACAGGTGCTGGTAACAAAGAAGCAATGATAACGGTGGCAAACAATTTTGCTGATTCGGATTAACTATCTCTAGCGGAAACAACTTTCGTTTATGAAGGTAAGGCTGCATACCTTTTCCCGGCCTCATTAGGTGGAAGTTTCTTGCAATGAAGTGCCCTTTTAGATTACCTATACTGTATATCATATAGTATGTACTCATTTACTTATTTGACATTTTTAATCTGCTTCGTTAGTTATCATAACTGAGTCTTCAGAAATTAGGAACTCTGTTGAAGCTCCAAAAAGTTAAGGTCGTTTAAGAATGAATGATTTTCCTGCAATTTTAAGCTAAGGACGTGGTTTAAGACTATTATTTGCTTGTCTTATCAGCCATTTGATTTTGGTGGCAATATGCTATTTCTGTTTGATTCAGAGTATTATGTTCTGTTTGGTTTTGGAATTTGAAATCCAAATCGACAAATATTTGCAAAACCAATTTTTTTGAGCCAGCAGAGGTAATCATCCAAATAATGATGAGAACCACATGTTCAAGAGAACTGGTCACTTGTTCTGAGATTTCTAAACAACTTATGCAAGCTAAAATGTAATATGTATATTTAACAGAATAATCATTTTCTTCAAAAAGTCTTGCTATAAAATTTTCATTACCAACCATTTTTACCATAAAATTATATTAAATCAGAAAACACATGAAACAGTTCTTTTGCCATGGAGCCAAATTCCTTGACTTTATAGTATTATTTTGGTGAAATATAGTTTTGGTTTTTCTGATTATATTTCCTCCAAATGGTGTACAATTAATCTATTTACACCCCTCAAATCAATGGTTTCAAACTGTTTTTTTTTTTGTTTGTGGTAGAAGCTGGTTCAAACTGAATTTGATCATATACCTTAAACATTTCGATAAGTCGTTTTATAATAATTTACAACTAAGTTTCGATAGTCACAAATTCACAATTGAAAAGAAGCAAAATTCTATTTTGTCACAACTGAAACCCTATGGATAGACATTAATAAACAGCAAAACCAGAAGAGTGAGTACACGAGCCTTGGTATTAAAACAAGCACAAGAATCTATGGATCATTATAAGTCAACCCCAGAATCAAAATCCAATCTTGGACTAGTTTAAGTGCAAAAGACAAATTAAAACAACTCATGGATGAAGGATATATGATTATTTCTGAGAATATATTCTCCATTTCATCTAATATATATTGAACATACATATGATTCTATATGGTATGTTTTATCTTTACAAAGTGAAACATAAAACTAGAACATTTCAGTAAAGGTAAAAAATCTGCTACATATCAGAGGCAGATTAAACATTCCAAATGGATTAGAGTTCAGCTTACACTAATATCAAACCCTTAATGCAACCTGGTCTTGCCATGAAATCTTCCTCTTCCCTGTCCTATTTGATCCATCCCCGATGTTTCTACAAACCGATAGCTTGATATCGTTGTGCTGCTCGTCACTCATGACTCTGTGTGTACTCTTTGGTTCTTCAATCCTCATGGCTTCAGAGTTGCCCAGTAATTCCTCCTCCTCTCTCTGCATGGCACCAAAATAAATACATAAACCTACTAGAATCAAAATATACAGGATTCACAGTGTAAACATGGCATGTGCTATTAATTACCGAAATCTGGTTCAAGTCAAAAAATGGAACTATACTCTTCTTTGTGGCTTCCTTCCCACTGCGATTCCTATCTTTGTGATTCAAGTCGAACACTGGAGCAGAATCATGAAAAGTAGCACCTTTTTTGCTAAAACTCCTAGCATTTTGGTTTAAATCGAACATAAGGCCAGTTCTTTGCAAGGCTATTTCACCCCCATTGGAAATCATTCCTTTTGGTTTCAAAGGAGAAGTATTATGGACACGCGAAGTGGAATCCTTTCTTTTGTAATTCCTCCCCTTTGAGGTAAAGGGAACTTGGCTTTTGAGCTTTTGCGGCTTTGGAACTTCTTCCTTTGGTTGAGGCTTTGGAGAAGGATTTTTCAGCAAGTATTTGAAACGCTGCCTCAGAAATCTGCAGTTAAAAGTGTGATAGTGTTGAGCATAAACTCTATGGATAATTAACAAACTACTATTATGAATAAACCACTACACGGAGGCATGAGACATTACCTAACTTCATCTGACAGTATCAAACTTTTCTGCTTCATAGCCTGCAATTTTCTTCTCATGGCCTCTGCTTCCTGAACATATTAAAAATATCATCAGAACAATTTATTCAAAAATCTCATGGATAGTAGCTAATTTTTTCTTTCAACACAACTCAAATAAGACTAGAGTTAGAAAAAACAAAATGAGACTAGTTAACAATTATCACAATTTAATTCACCAGGCCAGGATTCAATAAGTTCAAAAACACTAAGGAAAAATACAAGGGTAGGGGTGTGGTGGTAGCGGAGTGTGGGCGTGACAAACTTTACCGGCGTGTCACGGGTTCAAATCCTGGGATCACCAAGATAGGAGTGACTTAACATACCACACATACTGCAGATAAGCCTATGGATTACCAATCAAAGACTCAAATATACCCTATGGATAATATTGATGCAAAGACACAAAAAAACAAATCTAATAATTAGCTTAAAGACCCAAAAGGCTGAAACTTAAAACTAAGCAAATTACAGGCTTCAGAAGCTTTTTTTAAAAAATTAATTAAAAAACTCACATGAGCACTATGCTATGTTACTGTTATTTCATGTTTATTTTTACTGGGGAATTTTTCATATAAGAATTTGGAACCAAAAAAAGCTATTTTGCAGAGTAAGCCGAAACTAAGAACTTCTAGATTCAAAGAAAAAGGTAATCTAAAACAGAAAGTACAATTGTACAAATAAGAACACACCATCCGATCAGATCAGAACACAAACATATTATTAGTTTGATTCAAACAAGCATAACAAAACATAAGATCTCTCTACTATTGCCCCCAACAAATTCTCCTTTTTTCAACAAATTATAAATCAACAAAAAACCACAGATGAAAACACCAGATCTAGTGAAACCCCGTGATAAAAAGTTTCAACCTTGGAAGAAAAAAAGTTACCTTTTGCAAGTCCTCATAATCCTGCAACAAACTCTGGTGCCTCAACCTTGCCCTCTGATCCTGATACACATCATAAGAAGGTTCAGTGGAGACAGCAACCCCTTTCATCTTCTTCATCAGATCCAAAAAGAAGAACAAGGCAAGGACTAAAGGCTAAGAGAAGAAGAGAGAAAGAAGAAAAAGGTTTGGGTAGGTGGCGTGAGAGTGAAAGAGAGAAAGAAAGAGGCAGAAGAAATAGAGAGAAAAAAGGGAATGAATGAATGAATGAATAGGTGGTAAGGTAAGAAGGTTCTGGTTTTCCTGTTTTCTCTGTGAAAACTCTGACCAAGACAAAGAACCCCAAAAAGCCCACATAACTCGGTGAAAAATATTCTTGTTTTGAAATACCATTGATGAAGATGGGATTTTTTGGGGTCTTGCAGAAGGGTAATTCGGACATAAACATAGTTTGATGAGAGAGAGAGAATGACAAAGAATGTGGGTGGTTTGGTTGGAGGACATTTCAACACATCTAACTTGCACTTTCTTTTTTGTTTCTCATTTCTTACTTTCTATCTTTCTTTCTTTCTTTCTTTCTTTTTTTGTTTTGTTTTTTCTTTTCTTCTACATAAATTTTGGTCCATCTAGACCATTGATGAGAAAGAGAAAGTGGACTCTTTGGTTTTGATGGATGCGTGGAGTTTCCAAGTTTCTTCTTTCGTTGTATTTTGCTATTTGTTGTTGGCCTCTGTGTAGAGATAGAAACTTATAATAGAATAGGTCACACAGAAAAAAAGAGACTGTAAAAATAATTGAAGATAAGAACAGCAAAAAAATATTTGTAATAAAATATAATATGGAATGGAATGGATATAAATTACATGATGCTGTTTCTCTGCAATGTTTGTAAATTGTACCTGTAGTAGTTGTTGTTGGTTGGTTCCAACCTTTATTTTTAGGCCTTGTGTGAATTTTCTGATGCTGCCCATGATATAATAATCATCATCATGATAAAGAGACCATACCCTTCATTCATTTCATACTATTATTATAACCACATATGAAGGGTAAATCTATATGAACAAAGATCCTCTCTGTCCAAATAGTTATTTTTACTTATATTTTATATGGTAAACAAATGGATAAAAGTGTTATTATATGTGATTTTTTGTGTATTATTATATGACACTTGTCTCTCTATTAATTGAGAGATCCTTACTCGATCTTTATTTACCTGCATACCCTATTCTTGGTCATTGATTGGTGTAGAAAACCAGTATGGCGTTTGCAATTATTCTTCGGGAGTGACCCAGAAAGGGAGGGTATATAGGGTAGTTCATGTCACTCCATGATAATATGTCTCCCACTTCCAAAGTCCCCATCTTTATTCTCTTTCTTTCTAGCATGAGTGAGGGGTAGATTAGGTATATATTTTGTCAACTATATTCAAGTGAGTAGCTATCTTTATATTTAATGTTACCTACATCTTCATGAATGGAATATAAGAAAGATCCCATCAACACCTACTTTCAGGACTCTGTGTGTGACACCAACCTACCTAGCTAATATACACTACTGTTCTTGATTGAAACTATCATGGGAGTACATCTATTGTATCATAAAGTGTGACACTCCATATACCACTGTTTATGATAGGTGAGATCTTGTATTTTATTTTACCTTTTTCTTTACAGTTAGATCATGTGGGTGAGACTAGTGATACAAAACGTGAATCCATCCACCTAATATAATTTTTTTGATTAGTGAACATAAAACAATAGTTAAGGTAAAATAAAGTGGATGTTAAACTTAGGTCTTTTTGCATTTTTTTTAACAACTTTTGTCGGTGAAAAACATCAAGGAAGGGCATAGTTGTCCATGAAAAACATCTCCCTTCAACGTAACACTTTAATTGACAAGGCTTAACTTGCACATCATATAAGCAATTACAGTGTGATTTGCATAGGCAAACTTTTAAACATTAGGGACCATTTTGCGTATGACTTAAATATTAGAGTATTATCATGATTCTTATGATTTTGACATATTAATATTTTAGGCCCAACTTAAGGTGTAATTTTAGTAATTATTAGGACTCTATGATATATTTGCTATGATGTAAATAGAGATGAAAGTGGAGGAGGGGAAAAACTTAAAGACAAAGGAATGTTATTTCCTTTGGTCTAGGAAAGAGTATGAGAAGAGAAAGAAAAAATAAATACACACATATAATTTTGTTTTGAAAAAATAAATACACATATAATTTTGTTTTGTTTCTCCTATCATGAGAAAGTGATCATTGAAAAAAAAATTGCACATTTCTATTCTTTTTCTATCAGGTCAAACAATATAAAAATTAAGTATATTTCCTATATTTTTTTTATTCTATTTCAATTTTTTCTCATATATTTTTTATTTTATTTTTTTACTTTATTCTCTCCAACTAAAGGAGTATAAATATAGTAATAAGATACCCTTAAACGTTACCGAAAATTCCCCTAAATCATAGTATTAGATACTTGATAAGTACAATATAAAATCAGGCCTTAAAATGTTAAAATGGTATGAGTCATTAAAGAAATCTTCCTGATGAATCAAGAAGTATGAATGGATGCATGAATGAGAAATTGAAAACTTTGAAGAAAGAAAAAGAAAGAATAAAAACTTTATTTCTCATTAATTGAATTAGAAAGAAGATACAATAATTTATATATAGAAAACTAGAAAAACTAATAACCAACTATCTAACAACTAATTATCTAAATAATGCTTTAACATCCCCACAAGTTGGAACGTGTCATGCATTCCAAGCTTAGAAATGATTGTGTTGAACACAACGATATACTCTAATATCTCATCTTGCTGGTGAGCAAATCTTATCTCTGAGTCTTGAAATCATAATGCGAAACAACAACGACGCTTAACCACCATAGGCAGAATCAACTTCATCCAAAGCTTAACCATATATTTTGACAGAAGCTTAACCAACCAAACCAACCATAATTGATGAAAGAGATAAAATAAAATGGACCTTAATCTTGATCCGAATATGTTGCTTCAAAGAAGAAAAATTACACAGTTTAATAATATTGTGTGTTTAATGAGAGAGGGGTAAAGAAAATAGAATAGTAAAGAAAAAAAGAAAGATAATTGGGGTAAATGATAAAGAATATGAAAATGTTGAGATTCAGATTTTAGAAGCTCCTTGATGAACATAATGCCAAACGTGCATGCCATTTTAGAAGGTGAACCTTTGATAGGTGAGGTTTTGCAAGAACTTGAAGTGGCAACACATTGTGAGGAAGATGTGGGTGAATGGTTAGGCATGTCTCAACCTATGACTGCAAAGTCTTGAACATAAGTATGAACCCACAATTTATCATTAGATTCCAAAAGTAAGAGCCTTACACCTAAGGCAATAATACACCCTAACTCTTAATGTTGTTGAAGAAGCATATGCTTGTGATCTTGTGACCAAGACCTTCTTAGATTTCTCAGTCACCACATAAGACAATGATGCATTAAAATGATGATGATGATGAAAAAAATGACGTTGAAGATGGTAAGTTGTTTATCAATCTTGCATATTTCTTGCAAAATACATTGAAGCCAAAAGTATCTTATTTGGAATTGATGCAAATACCACATCTTCTTACAAAGAAGATAACCTCAAGAAACATGAGTTTTGTAGCATATCTCATGATGGAAAAGGAAGAATAGTGGAAGCTATCAAAATGAATAATAACGTTCTGACCATGTTAAAATGGTAGGAGCCATTAAAGAAATCTTGTTGATGAATCAAGAAGTATGAATGAAAAATTGAAAAGTTGAAGAAAGAATAGAAACTTTATTTCTCATTGATTGAATTAGAAAGAATATACAATAATTTATATATAGAAAACCAGAAAAACTAATAACCAACTATCTAACAACTAATTATTTTTAACATAAAAAACCTAACAATATAAAATCATGCCTTAAAAAGCTAACAATATAATATTATACCTTAAATAAAAAAGCTAACAATATGAAAAGTCAAGCTGAAGAGAAAAGCCAAGCTGGAAACAAAGAGAAAAGCTAATTACTTCCTCATGTCATGGTCATGGAAAGCTGAATGCTTGATGAGAAGCACACCTGTTTTAAAATGAGTGATAAGAATGTTATTTCATTGGGAGAACATATAAGGGAAATAAGTTATTTAACTTATGATTTGTTGTAATCACATAATAATTTCAATAGCCTAAAAACATTCTATTCAGAAAATATAAAAACTGTTGATGGAAGAAATATATATTTCACAATGTTGCAAATATTCGTCTTGATGTTTAATAAGATTTAAAAGAAAAGAGTAATGATCATGCAGAAATTGGTGTGTAACAACTATCATGTGCACCACCATTACCACCTTGTACTCTACCCTCTACCATGACTACCACACCTCAACCACCACTACCAGCACCTTTGTTTTTAGTGCTTTAATAACTAAGTTCGGTAACTTCTTTTTTTTTTTTTTTTTTAAAGGGAATGAAGTATCTCCTGGTATAAGGAGATAAGTTATCTCCTTTTATTAGTGGTGAAAATCGTGATATGTGTCATGTTTTCATTTTCTATAAAATTATTTTTAAAAATAAACAAAATAACACACATGTCACATTTTTACATGCTAAAGGAAATAAATTATCTCGTAATACGAAGAGATATAGTTTCATTATATGATGTTAGAGTTGTATTAATTGGGTACAAAACTTATCATGAAAAATTATAATATAATACAATTTAATTATTTTTTGATGATTTTTTTTAAAATTGTTTAGTATTACAAAAGATGTCTTTTAATTTATAGATAAAAAACTAATCTTTATTAAATATGTCTTTATAAATGTTATTTTTGAAAATCAAAAATTCTAAAAACTTTAGATTGTTTGAACAAGTGTTAAAAAGGCAACTAAATATTTCAGACATCGAAATTTGACTACGTGTTCTTCTTCTCCACCGTCCACTGTGAATAGATCTAATACAAAAAAAACTTCATTATCCAAACAATCCCTCATCCTCTCTCACTTCACCTTCAAACCCCAATTTTCATTCCATCAAACCCCAACACTTCAATTTTCTTCTTACAATGGCGTCTACACTTTCCATAACTGCTCATTTATCAGATATACATGGACCAACCGAACGCAAAAACCTCCCCTCTTTTTCAAATCCTCTCTGTAAGTCTTTCCCCTCCATTAATTTTCATTTGGGTTCCCTCCATTTTCAATAAAATTGCAATCTCTGTTAAAAGTTTAGTTTTTTATGGAATTGTTAGTTTATCATAGATTCATAGTCATATGGGTCTATTCTTATTGGAAGCAGTTGAAAGCTCGAAATGTTTCTTATTTTTCTAAATCAATACTTTAATTTGAAGCTCGACCTAACTATTGGAACACAAGCTTAATTTTACCATATAACTAAGAATATAAACAAAATGAAGACAAGATTGATAAGGGGGTTATGTAAGGTGTATACATATATGATTTTGATTATTACTATTATATTGTTATGCCTAAGTTATTCATGATTGGATATTACACAGGTAAATTAAACTCCAGTGCAAATATAGTTGATATGAAGATTTTTTCTCGCCGTGGTTGTCAAAAACTTCGACTGCATCATAGATATTTCCGAGTACATGCCCTGTTTGGAGGTAAAAAAGAAAATAAAGACAAAGGTGATGATGCATCTTCAAAGGTTAGTCGAGTTAGATTTCTATGCTGTCAATGTTATGGTTACATGTGAATAGACACAGCTTTACCAATTTGCTTTCATATCTATATTCCTACCTGTTTATATTTTTAAATCATTTACTCACATGGTAATTAGCTTGAAATGTGTGTTCTGCTTTTAGCATATTATTTGACAGAAGCGTTATAGGAATTCATTTTTTTTCCTTTTTAATCCCAATCTCATTAACTTAAATTGGATAGCAGATAATTCTTTCAACTTTGTTACTTAAACTGTTCACAAAAAGTCTACTTGTTTTGGACAAATACCTGGAAGTAAGTGTACTTCACCGTAGTGTGCCCTAAACACGGTCATCTCCTCCTCTTCGTATAACTCCAGCATGGAAACACGGAGGCTTACTTGTAAAAACACTCGGAAGCTCAAGAGAGTCAGAACTTAGGTTTACCTGTGGTCCACCCTAATACTTTATTACCAAATATGATAATATTGTTGCACTGGTAAAAATGATATCTTTAGTTGCTGAGATCCTTGGATTCAGTATAGTTATCTCCTCCTACTTGATCTTGTTGTGTGGTTATCTATTGGAGGTTCTAGAATACATGGCCACAGAGTGGTGAGGACATTGGCCCAATCAGCTCTAAGTGAATCCAAACAGCTAAGTCGAGCATTGGGGCCTAAACCTTGGGCTTGATTTATGGGGCCAAATTGGCCTTTTCATAACACCACTCTAAATTTTTTTGTACATGATCATGTGATACATGGGTGACATGGTAGATTAGTAACTCTGCAGGAACAACTGTCATTGTGATGTTTTCCTTAGACCTTCTGAAAAATCAGAAATCTTCGGTGGTTGGTATTATACATAAGTTGCGTCCCTGATGTTTTTAACTAGTTCTTGAGTAAACAAGTTAAAAATTTCATGCCAGATCAGCTTTTAACACCTTGGATGTAAAAGACCGGAAACTCTACCAGAGAAGCTTGAATTGAAGCATAGTCCATATAAATATATCCAAGCAACGTGCCTATCAAACATAAAGAAAACTTTTACTACTTAATGACCAGCTATATTGCTTTATGGCTGTGAATATTAAGCTTAGAGAGTAGGAAACAAGTGCAGTGAAGATGAGAACGTTGAAATGGATATGTGGACATACAAGAAATACAAGATTAGAAACAAATATCACTGAGGGAAAAGTTGGAATAGTACTTTTTGAGAGAAGATGATGGAAACTTTCCTGAGATGGTTTGGGAACGTGAAAACAAGACTAAAAGAGGCGTCATAGAGAAAAGTAGATCAAATGTAAGATAGTGTTGTTAGAAGGGCTAAAGGAAGACCTATAAAGCAATTTTTGGAGAAGCCATCAAGAAAGGCCTTAATCTAAATGGTTTTACTGTAAATTTGATTTTTAGTGGACTCCAATGGCATCAGCTGATCCATTTAGCAAATCCCTCTAGTGGTATAGAGTTTGGTTGTTGGTTTTGTATAAACGAAGCTTTAATTTTACACTTAGACAATCTCTATTGAATACGAACTTGTGAAGGCAGTATTTTATTTTATCGGTTGTTGTGTGTGTTTGTCCCCACCTAGTGGGATAAAGGTTTGGTTGCTGTTGTTGTGTGTGTTTGTCAATCTGATGTGAGTATGTGACTAATCCTAATATCCATAATTGATGGGTTTCGTGTTATGTTGGAATGGTTTTAGGCAGGAATTCTTGGAAATATGCAAAATCTTTTCGAAACTGTGAAGAAGGCTCAAATGGTTGTCCAAGTTGAAGCAGTGCGAGTACAGAAAGAACTTGCTGTGTATGGCTTTCTTGCTTAACAATTTATGATTTTGTTGTTTTCAGTTATTCAAGTTATTCACAAAAGAGTTATTTGTATTTGTTCTGTTATGCAGAGCAGAGTTTGATGGTTACTGTGAGGGTGAGTTAATAAAGGTACAATATTTGCTCTCTCTGTCTCACACATATGCAGTGTGTTACAAACTTTTTCATGCTTTTCCGAGAAGATTTGGCGAGTGTAACTAAATTCACACTTAAATTGTACCTTTTGAAAGTTGAAAGGTTGAATTTTTAAACGTAACCTCTTATGAGTTATGAATATTTTATAGCCTATACATTTGATGGGCGTGTGTCATAGGATGGTATCATGTAACAATTGTTGATCATTTCTTTGTTCTTGCTTTATTCATCATTGTCATGTGTTGGGTTACGTTGTAAATACTTCAGTAATCTGATTTCATTTGTTAATTTGTCTTTAATGAAGTTTATATTTTAGGTAACACTATCTGGGAATCAGCAACCTATACGGACAGAAATTACTGAGGCTGCCATGGAATTGGGACCAGAAGTGAGTTTACAATTCAAGTTATTTTATGATTTAATACATTTTTTTCCCTGTCAGATTATGTGCAATTTTATGATAATTACATGACTGTGGTGAATAGGATCCGACGTTTAGAACAGAAACAAGTATGTTGAGATTCTAAATGTAAATTCTCTAAGTGTTTTCTGCAGCATAATTAAAGAATTCTAAAAGAAATTTGTATGCAAGAGCCTAAATTTGGAATTTTGATAAGATTATTCACTTCAATGAAAGCCTAACATACCTCCCCCATATCTGACATTTTTTATTTATCTAAGTATGGCCTTGAATGCCCACATGGCCACATATTGACATAACTAACTTTTATTATATAAACATGTTTGGGTTGCAGAAACTTTCGCTTTTAATCACGGAGGCTTACAAAGATGCACACCAGAAGAGTGTTCAGGTAAAAAAACATCATTTTGATCAGGAAGAATAGTAATTCATTTGTGGTTATTTGGAAGAAAAAAACACACACTTGTTTATGTTTTCAGGCCATGAAGGAAAGGATGAATGATCTTGCACAGAGCTTAGGTATGCCACCAGGGCTTAGTGAAGGATTGAAGTGATGATGATTATTATTAGATGAACCTCAATTTTGCATACAAAACCATGTCAGAATTGTTTATTTCTCCATTTTCTATGATTTAGAAGTGAAGGGGTGTACCTTTTTGTTCATTTTTTAAACCTTTGCTTTATTCCTTGTCCTGTTACTTGTTGAATGGTGAAGCTGAAAAAATGAATCCAATGCATCCTATTTTCTCATCTTGGCAATTATTGGACCATTGTGGTCAATTATTGGAAATATTATCATGTTCTTACCTATTTTGTTTCAAAATTATTATTTAGTTTTTAAGAAGAAAAAATATCTCTTGGACGATTTATAAGAGGAATTGTATTTATCATTTAGAGCTGCAAATTATGCTTAGATGGTTGAGTTTTTAGATAAGATGTTGATCAAATGAAGAAATTAGAGATAAACACATAAGGTAAAGTACTATTTAACAAAATCATGTAAAACAAGAGGGTAATATTCTTAATTTTGTAATCTAAGAAAGTTGGTTACCAAATATGTAATTTATATTGCAATTTTTTATTACAAAATAGAATATGCAAAATACTAAATCCTCAGCAAAGTTACTTTATTTTTATTGAAATTGATGCAAGCTTTTTTTATCTTACAATGTTCTTAACATCAATAATATTTTGATATATTAATTTATTTTTAATGCCATGAATGATCAACATTTAGTAATGTGTACTTAATAATATTTTGATATATTAGTAACTAGTTTTTTTTCTTTTAATGTTGGAAAGTATGGATAAAAGTTGTCGTTGCGCCCCTTGCCTTTATTACTGGATTTCCAGTTGATGGGGAAGGCTTGGCAAAGAAGCTTGTGTCGGTCAATCTTTTCTACCTTAAATATTGTAACATATTCCACATAAAATAAAAATTACACCAAGATAGAAACTTAAATAGAAAATAATTTATATTTTATAGTTTACGATTTTTTACATTGTCAATAAATTATTTATACATTAATAATTATTAACTTTTGAATGAAAATACTCTACACCTATGAAGTAAAAGTGCAAATAAACCAAGACATAAATGTTAAAATGTAACCTAAAAAGGTAATTTGCAATTTTGTCAAATATGTATTCATTTTGGTTTTGACCTCTATTAGATGTTATGGTAATGATTTGTTGGTCAACGGCGGCGGAAGCACGTGTCTCATATGTGTGGATATGACAGATATACCCCTTCCCCCACATTTCTTCTTCATTTTCCCCAAAACCACCTATAACCTAATTTCAAAATTAATTTCATTTTGTAACTTCAATTTTGCTTAACATCAGGTACTGTTCTCTCCCTGCGATTCTTCAATTCACAAATCTAACAATTCTCTGTTTTTCGTTCCAATTTGGATTACTCAATATCAATCGAATTTCTAGGTTTAATTAATATGAAAATTTCCTAGATTTACTTTTTTATATTTGTTTTATTTTTATAGGGTAATAATTGAAAGATGTTAGAGCAGTTACTGATATTCACAAGAGGAGGATTGATCCTATGGAGCTGCAAAGAATTCGGCAACGCTCTCAAGGGTTCACCGATCGATACATTGATTAGATCATGTCTTCTTGAGGAGCGATCTGGTGCGGCCTCGTATAACTACGATGCACCTGGTGCAGCCTACTCCCTCAAATGGACCTTCCATAATGACCTTGGCCTTGTTTTCGTTGCTGTTTATCAACGGATCCTCCACCTGTTATATGTGGATGATCTTCTCGCGATGGTGAAGCGTGAATTCTCGCAGATTTATGATCCTAGCAAGACCTTTTATGGTGATTTTGATGAGACTTTTAGACAGCTTAAGGCTGAAGCTGTGGCTCGTGCCGAGGATTTGAAGAAAGCAAATTCTTTGGGTGGTGGTGTGAACAAGAAGCAATATCACAAGGTTGGATCTGAAGGAGGAAGTGTTGGTGGTAGGAAGAGTGGTAATGGTGCTTTGAAGAATGATGGTGGAGATGCTGATGCTGATGATGCTGGTGGTAAGAAAGGGCGTAAATTAGAAAATGGGCATTCCAATGGTAATTATGTAACTGCTAAAGATGCTAACTTGAAAAATAGTGGTAGTGGTAGTGTGAATGGTAAAGAGAATGAAAGTTCCAACATTGGGGCTTTTGATGTAAATAAACTTCAGAAGCTTAGGTCGAAAGGTGTGAGTGGGAAGAAGGGAGAGGCTAAGGTTGCCCCCAAGGCAGAGCCGGCGAAAAAGACAACAAAGAAAAATAGAGTTTGGGATGATTCACCCCGTGAACAGGAACCCAAACTGGACTTTACTGATCATGTGGGTGATGATGGGGATAGGAATGTAGATTTTTTGGCTAAGGAGCAAGGGGAGAGTATGATGGATAAAGAAGAGGTTCTTAGCAGTGATAGTGAGACTGAAGAGGATGAGGATGACGGGAAGAACAACAAGCCTGATGCTAAAAAGAAGGGTTGGTTTTCCTCCATGTTCCAGAGGTAACACTACTAAACTAGTGGAACATACTATTTATGTAGTGCATTTTGATTGCTTTATTGCCTTGTATTCATTTGTCCAGATTTTTGTTTAGGTTGTTTAAATATCTTGCTTTAGTGAGTTGTTGTTTACCTTATAGTATGGGATTGATGCCATGTTGCTCGAAATCCTGCAAAATGAATAGCTTCCCATTGGATGTTCTACTTTGTATTGAAGATTTTGTTGTCTGTCTCATTGTTTCTGTTCTATGAGATAACCTTGATGATCAAATTGTTCTAGCCATGATTTTCTGCAGTTTGGTAATAGTAATACAAATTATATCATAAATACTATTTAATTGAAACTTGGTTAGTTTTTTCTTGTCACTCTCCATATATATCATGATTCATGAGTCCTGAACTGCTTAAGCTATACGTGTATCATCAAGATGGTACATTTATTTAATTTGCGATGTTATTCGGTGTTCATCTGAATTTAGAAAAGGAGTTGGGGTTGGGGAGTGGGACATAAATTGATCGGAGAAAGGGTAAACGGATTAAACAAAATAAGTAGTTATATTTGGTCTTGAAAGCACTCCCTCTGGCATGTGAAATTAAGTTTCGATTTGTAAAAACGAAGGATGCTGTCCTGTTTCCATTTTCCTTTTTGCTAGTATTCACAGGATTGAAGCTTATCCCACTGTTTGGGCATTTCCTTTATTGATTGCCCACTTTAAAAACTTTAATTTGATTTCATGATTTTCTACTTCATTTCTATTTCTAGCTTTTCCTTGAAATGACTAATAAGAATATTCCTGCACATCCTTGAGTTCAGTATTGCAGGGAAGGCAAATTTGGAGAAGTCAGACTTGGAACCTGCTTTGAAAGCTCTTAAGGACAGGCTCATGACCAAGAATGTGGTATGTATTTATCCTCAACAGCATTATTTGTTCCCCTTCTCTATCTTGATGCCTATCCACTGGCTACTTTATACCCTATTAAGCTAGCTAATAATATTGTCTGTCACTTTTAGGCCGAGGAAATAGCTGAAAAACTGTGTGAATCAGTGGCAGCGAGTCTTGAAGGCAAAAAACTGGGTTCATTTACAAGGATATCTTCAACAGTGCAGGTTTGTTTCTGTCTTGTTAACCTATCAATATTAATTTAATGTTGGCTTCCATTTATAAAAACACTTTTTTAACATTCACACTGGTACTATGTTTCAAAAAATCGATACAGGCAGCAATGGAAGAAGCACTTGTTCGTATTTTAACTCCTAGGCGTTCTATTGACATATTGAGAGATGTGCATACTGCCAAGGAGCAAAGGAAACCTTATGTTGTTGTATTTGTTGGAGTTAATGGAGTTGGAAAATCTACTAATCTAGCTAAGGTGACAGAAAATCATGTTCCTCCAATTTATTTAAGATTTCATATGTTGGGCAGAAGGAGATATTCTAATTTATGTGCCATTGTGTATAGGTTGCATACTGGCTTCAGCAACACAACGTCAGTGTCATGATGGCTGCATGTGATACATTTCGGTCTGGGGCTGTTGAGCAGCTCCGTACCCATGCACGTAGACTTCAGGTTTATATTTGATTTTATTGCTTATAAGATTAATGCATAAATTCTTACTCCATGTCAAAACCTGTTTGTGGAAGCCTATAGTCTTATAACTTCCCTTTTCAGATCCCTATATTTGAGAAGGGCTATGAGAAAGATCCTGCTGTTGTGGCAAAAGAAGCAATCCAGGAAGCTACACGCAATGGTTCAGATGTGGTTCTAGTTGATACTGCTGGTCGTATGCAGGTAACTATTGTAGTTAGTGTTCTAGTCAAGAGTGTAATGATTTTATGACTACTAAATACTAGATGACTTCTACTATTCATGACCTCTCAATGCTTCATAGTACTCCTCGGTAAACCTTGCATTAATTGTGTATATACAGGACTGTCCTCGTATAAATTGGTTGAATGACTTTGGATTTTTGTTATATTTGGATACTTAGTGGTAATGTTTATTTCAATGCTTTCATGTCAATCTGATATGTGTGACTGCTGGTTTTTAGGATAATGAACCATTGATGAGAGCACTGTCAAAGCTCATCTACCTTAACAATCCTGACCTGGTCTTATTTGTTGGAGAAGCTTTGGTTGGTAATGATGCAGTTGATCAGCTTTCAAAGTTCAACCAGGTTCGATATATTCAATATTTTTGTCATCCTACAGTTTCACTTTTATTATTTGTTTTTTCTATATATCAGTTATTGAACTGGCTATAACGTTGCAGAAATTAGCCGACCTCTCAACATCTTCTACACCCAGATTGATAGATGGGATCTTGCTCACAAAGTTTGACACTATTGATGATAAGGTATGTCATATTTGGATAAAATTTCAAGGAAGTGAAGTTTTGGAAAAGCATTTGGATATTCTTGATAAATATTATTGATTCATCAATGTTTCCTTTTGTCAGGTGGGAGCTGCACTTTCCATGGTTTACATATCTGGAGCTCCGGTCATGTTTGTGGGCTGCGGACAGTCTTATACCGACCTGAAGAAACTCAATGTCAAATCAATTGTGAAGACCCTCCTTAAATGAGTGAACTAAGTGTTTATTTTCCCTTGCAAGGCTGGTCACTTTTCATGAATGTTTTTGTTTGATGACCTACTTCATTATCCCCGTTTATCCCTTTACTTTATTAGCAAAACTACCTGGCTTTGATTTTGGAGGCAATTTGGTTTGTTTATATTTGTCAACTTATTCACTCGAGAAAATGGATGTTTAGACCATTGACATTTGTGATCGTTTGTTCACATTCTCAACTTACATTAGTTTTTGTTGTTGTTGTTGTTTAAAATCATGTCCTTAATATAGAACGTTTTATACAATTGGGAGGACTAACAGCAACATGGAATAAATCTGAACCCTTTTAAAGCATCTTGTATTAAAATATTTTGCACGGCCAACGTGGTTGGTTCATGGTTATTTTTCCTGTATGTTAATTGTATAATTTAAGTTTAAATTTGAGAAATTTTGATAAATGCATATGCAATTTTATCATAAGTAAATCTTTGTCAAGGTTAATGGCCTTGAAAGAATCTTCTTCTACTTAAATTTGCGGGTACGATTTCAATTTTTCCATTTCTTATATGAATAACACATTTTTATAAACTCATAATAGCCTATAAAAATAATATTTTACAAATAACTCATGATACCATTTTTTTTAAACGCGAATATCCTGAATAAGTAGTCCAAATAATTAGTGCGAATAATGAATAAATGTCTGCAACTTGTTCGAAATTTTTACAAATTTTCCATATGATTATGTGGATTGTAACAGGAGTTTGAAAGGAAGGGAAGAAAATGACTTATTTGTTATACCAAAATAATTATTACTATGAGCCATTTATGATTCTGATAAGTCATAACTCACAAAGAAGTCTCAAGTACAAGAATGGTTATTTG
This sequence comes from Lupinus angustifolius, assembly GCF_001865875.1. NCBI lineage: Eukaryota > Viridiplantae > Streptophyta > Magnoliopsida > Fabales > Fabaceae > Lupinus > Lupinus angustifolius. The sequence continues at coordinate 2,251,240 of NC_032009.1, read as the reverse complement.
GAACGAATGAACATGTATTTCCATCTTTGGGATTCAGGGCCAATTCATTACATAAGTGAATCGCAGTGTCATTACACAATAGTTCTCAGGAATGTGCCACACATAACCATGAGAAATATTCACTGATACAAAGGGGAGAGGAAGAATACCAAGGATACTAAAAAATAATGATACTAAGAGTACAGAATATCAATGAATACTTGGGAAACACATCTGAACAGAAAAAATCAGAACTCTAAAACAACTTATATCGACAAGACTAGAAATTTGTGCTTAAATAGTGAGCCTGAACCCCATACTAACTTACAAATTGGAAACTATCAGTCAATTTTCACCGACGAATAGATTAGCCTTGTGAACCAGAAGCATGCATAGAAACCAATTGTACCAGTGAAAACAAAGAATGCATATGAAAGAAGCAGCATGTACCCAAAATACAAGACTCCGGATACAGGTTTTGTGATCTCAAGCTTGGTGAAGAAGTAAAAAGTGGCATATAGGAAAAGGTAGAGAGCAGAGGAACCTGAAGTCAAAAATGACCTCCACCACCAAAGGTAGTCCTCACTACACAGCTGGAAGTAACAAAGAACAACTGTGATCTCTGCACAAGTCACAAAGAGGATGACAAACACAATGAACAGGAAACCAAATATGTAATAAAATTGATGTAACCAGATTGACGTCAGAATGAAGAAAAGCTCAACAAAGACAGCACCAAAGGGGAGTATGCCTCCTATTAGAATCGAGATGACCGAGGTCATGTACCAAGCCTGCTCCGGTATCTGCCTAGCTATCTTGCTTGTCTTAACAGGATGCTCAATTGCTGGCTTTCTAAAACCCACATAACCACCAACATATACAAGTGGAACTGAGATGCCGAACCATAATAAAACGAGAACAAACATTGTTCCGAATGGCACTGCGCCAGAAGACCTCTTCCCCCAAATGAGAGCATTTAGCAAAAAGAATACAGCAAAAGCAGTGGCAGGAAACATAAAGGCTGTCCTGAGAGTGATTCTTTTCCATTCTGTTCCATTGAACATCTTATAAAGACGTGCCGAAGAATATCCAGCAAACAGTCCCATAAGTGCCCAGAGAAAGAGCATGACTGTCATCAACCCCCCTCTATTTGAGGGAGAGAGAAATCCAAGGGCACCGAAGATCATGGTGACAAGAATCATTCCGAAAAACTGAACACCTGTTCCAACATGCATGCAGAGTAAGTCTGAGTTTGATGGAGGCCTGAAAACATCCCCATGGACAAGTTTCCATCCTGTCTCTTCTTGAGCTTCTTCCTGGGTCTCTAATTGATTGTACTTTGAGATATCGCGGTAAAGTGTCCGCAACATTATCATAGCCACCATACCCGAAAGGAAAAGTACAATCATTAAAGAATTAACTATTGAGAACCAATGAATCTGATCATCAGCCATAAGAAGGTAGGTATCCCAGCGATATGCCCACTTCACATCACTTGCCTACAAGGTAAAATTCTAGACAGTTAAAAATGAAATGAACATCAAAATCCATTCCTCAGTGGCACTGTGTAGTAATTCGGTTACCGTGAATTATGGCAACTAACCATGAACTCGACATCATAGGTAAAAATAATTTCATCCTTGTCTTCAACCTGTTGAGGAGATTCAGAGCCAGAGACTATCTTTTTTGCATGGGGATCACAGGTAGTTAAGCGGTTCTTCCCGTTCCATTCACCTTCATATTCATGCTTTACACTGAATTTATAGGAATGATTTCAATGTACAAGTATTATTAAACATGAAGTTAAGAGATTAGCACAAAACTGTTTTACGACACGAGGTAAGAAAAGAATTATAATATAACCTGAAAGGTTTAACCTCAAAGCCTACAATCCTTGACACTTCTGTCAGTGGATCTCTATGGTACTTAACCACAAATGTTAAGTGATTATGGATAAAGTACTTTTCTTCCTTGTGCTGTCAACAATTGAGAACAAGAAGTCAAAGTGAATTCACACCAATGATTATAAAGCAATGGTTGAGAAATTTGAACTTACTCCAACATATAGTCCTTTTAGACCAACAAGAAAGCCATGCAGATACACTGTGGAAGAGTCCTGATCAGGCCTTCTTATAGGAACAACCAAAGGAAGATTGTCTAATATCCTGCAACAATTCAAGGTTAAAATGTACTTCCGTCACTTGCGTTATTCATACGAAGTTGTTTAAATAAAATTGAAGGTCATTAGTGTCTCACATGTTTACGCGATATTCGTCATCTATCTTTTCCTTGAACTCTTTGGATGTTTGGGCATTAAGAGTTATACGACAAACAACATTGCACAACTGTGGTTCTCTCATTTTGAACTGGAATGATCAAATTGTTTCAATGTTTTAGCAATTGAACATACTAACAGGAGATAGAAAGTCATAACTTATCTAGAATATTTAACCAACCACATAGGGAGAGTTTTCGATGCGGTCACCCCAAAGAACTTCCCCCAAATTTTCTGCAGAGTCAATAATGCGCTCGGGGCGACAATAAGGCAGTGAATAGTAGGTGTAAGGAAGCTGTGTTTTGGTGGAAGTTAGTTTGTTCACTTTCACCCTTAACAGATCTCCCTGTTACATGAGACAATATATTCACATGTTATGATTAAAGCAGGTGAATAATTTGTCAACTATGAAGGCTTAATACCTTAGAAAATGTCTAGTAAAGCCAAACTTAGGAGCTAGGATAGCATTATGATAAAGATAAACACATACTTATGCAAAGTAAAATACAAATCCAATTCCTAAAACTCACACTATTGCATGATTAATGAAACCATTAGGATACTCTTACCATTTCTGAGGACTTATTTTAACCAGTGATTAAAATCCCATCATTAGTTTAGACAAGTTGAATTATTTATCCCCTTAGTAAATGAAAATAGAGCAAAAACCAAAAGAGAATGAACATATTGTGAAACAGACATAGATGTAAAACCAATAAGGTAATGAATAAATAAATAAACCATAAAAGCAAGATTATAACATGGGGTTCGATGCAAAATTGAAGGAACATGCAAATTGGCACGAAAATATTTGAATTGGATACATATTTAACGAAAAAAATAGGAGAAAATGTATGAGTATGACCTTCTGGAAATCCTCTGGTGCAACACCTGGAAGATAAAAACAAGTAGCATGGTGTGGAATGAGCAAAATGCATATACACAGAAAGATCCATGAGTGATTAAAGATAAGCTTTATCGTCATTGTTGCCAAACAAAGACACTCCTTTGTCCCTTGATCTCTTACCTTTGTTCTGTTATGTTATGTTTTTGTTGATTTTTTGTGACCCTGTTTCTGTTATGTTCTGTCTTTTCATATCAGAATACAATAAAAAAAAATGCAATTGGGACACAAACGTTAGAATTTGCGACACTTTTGGATGATGTTCTTGCCCTCTCATGCATCTATGAATGGTGTGCGGTATATAATTGATCACATGGTTTTAATGATCAAATAAATTTACACTCATTAACTTCAAAAAATAACTATTGTTCTTTTTGTATTTTAATTTAAATTATGATAAGATAACTCATTAATGTGGTTGCATTTAAATTTGACGGTCCTGCATGAATCAAATTCACTATAAAATGGAAACAAGTGTCGGTTGCATTATGTCCAATGCAACTAAATGTACTGGTTCATTTTAATAGTTAATAGTAAAATTAGCAGTGTATCTGTGTACTTGCACTGTATAAGCATTTATTTGTTGAAAGTGTAATTATAGAAAATATTTGATTCTTAAATAACTCAATAAATAAAATTCAAATTGTATTGAATAATATCTCATCTCTATATTCTCTATATAAAATTATAAATATAAATTTGATGGATAGGGATCCAAGAAATATATTTATTTAGATTTGAGTTATGGTAAAAGGAGAAAAGATGAGTAATTTATAGAAATGATGAAGTTGATTTTCCAATGTCTAATTTATGTTTTTTGCATTTTATAATAAATGTCCTCAGGACACATTTAACAAGACTCTATGCTATATATATGGGTTTTGGACCAATGGCCTCTTGATGGATTCATTAATAGTTACATCGTAAATGGTGAACTATACTGTTCATTCATAAAGCTCTGTACCAAATGTTTTCATACTAATCAACATATTCTGCAATTTTTATAAATAGAAATGGCTCCCAAGTGTAAACATGATTCCTATCCTCCAATTTTGGACTCCTTTATGCTATTGTGGTTGTGGCAGTAAAAATGAAACTTTTCACCCCATCTAACCTGTAAAAAAAGCATTCATATATAACATATAATGATATACCATTACCAAAAAAATATAATGATATACAGATGAGAGTATAGTAAAAATGTTAAGTTCAATTTTTATGAGTAACATTTATTGGGAAAGGTAGTCACAAAAATTCCTAAATAGATTAGTTTATTATTGACCATTTGTAGTACCAACAAAAAAAATTGATTATGATGGAACTTAATCAACGTTCTTTGTGTTTCTCTAACATATATTTTCTGTGGATTGCATTTTAATTATTGTCCTCGTTTTTTACACAAATAAAATAAATCATTGAGTTTTTGTTTTTAATAAAAATGTTATTGTTTTTCTATTAAAGTTCATTTCCTCACTTTATTTTACCATTATTTGCTCTCTCTCTCCATGATAAATAAAATAATGATATAGTTGATAAAGAGAAAGAAAAAAACTTATGCAATGACAGCATAAGAATTTTTTAGAAAGTCATTACATTATCTATCATTCATAATTAATTATTATTGATTATTAAATATAAATAAAAACAAATACATGAAACTTTGACGTATAAAATTGGAATTGATTAGAATCAGTTCTATTGTTAAAGATAATAATGTTAGGTTAAAGATAATAAACTTTGTCATTATAGTTAATTGATTATGCTAGGATTCTATTTGTCTTTTATCATTGGCCTATTAATAGGACCATTCTTTTATACTTTTGAATAACTTAGCTAAATCACTGTAATATCAATCTTATAATATTGTGATTTTATATTTTATCTCTTCCTTCTTTCCTATATAAAATCCTTCAATTCAACCTTGTATCAAAGTTTCCCTGATGATGAATATCACGATTTCTGGTTTTTGGTACATAGAATATAATAACTTTGATAACATATTAAGATTATCTCAAAACCAATAGGTTTTAAAATGAAACTTTGACATGTACTATAATCCATTTGTCATGTGTCAGGAGATACCCGATCATCAAAGTCAAAGGCAACTTATCGCCTAGTCCAATAGGCTTCCATGAATAGGTCATATTTAGAAACAAGTCTCACATACTTGTTCAACTACTATCAGTGCCAATTGATTGACATAGAACTTCAACAATACTAGAATTTATGAAGAATGATGAGAAAGCAAAATATTAACGAAACAAACTTTAGAAGGCTAATTGAAATTTTTGGCTCTAAGTTAATAACCAAAGAGTTTAATACACTGAAATAAGCTCAAAAACTATGCCTCTGCTTATGAGCTTATCAACTTAAACAACCAACCTTATTGAGCCAGAAACATCATAAGTATTATTTTATCTCACTCTCCCCTTTACTCACCATGCATTTAAGAAGCGTTTTTCAAAACCCATTCCACTAAAGTAGCAATGCCAAAGCCTGTTCCAGAGTGCTTGTCATTTGACACTGGACCAGCCATGTCAATATGCATCCATTGAACCTTTTCATCAACAAACTGCAAAAGAATCAATGATTAAGAAACCCCTAACATACATGTGAATTCGGGCTGCAAAATAAGAAACCAGTAAACACATTTCATCTAGGGAAACATTAAGTGCGAAAACGGGGATATATCGTTTGTATATTACTAGTACTAGTTCATAGCAACTGACTGAAAAGTTTGAGAGGAAATAAAAAAAATGTTTCAATGATTAATCACATACCTGTTTTAAGAAAAGAGCAGCAGAAATAGCACCACCTTGTCGACCACCAGTGTTCACCATATCAGCCACTCCTGATTTCATTGACTCCCAATAACTCTCTTCTAACGGCATCCTCCAAAGTTTCTCCCCGCTCACTTCGGCAGCTTCAAGAACTTCTTTTGCCAGGTCATCGTTGGGTGTAAATACACCTTCAAAGACAATAGTTTGGAAAATTAAGCAGTGAACTCTCAAGGGTATATCCATTTCATGTCCAGCCACTCAGAAAGATGTTCTATTTCCCCAATATCATACAACACATGATAGTTTTTATTTACCTGCAATTGAGGGTCCAAGAGCAACTACACAGGCCCCAGTTAAGGTTGCCAGGTCAACAATCTGAAGAAGAGTTCAACCCATTAGCCTAGTTCTAAAACCAAACCATAGGCCTAACAAGATTCAATATTAATTCAAACGATACCAAAAACCAATATAAGATTGCAATAGAGTAGACGTTTTTAAACACAGAAGGCCGAAATTTAGCACTCGTTCTGCAAGTATTTGTATACAGAAAATCAACATATATTTTGAAAGAACGACAATGGTGCGTATTCATCAAATAATTGAGTTTTTCGTTCAGACAGACAAAATTTAACGGTTTTAACATTTTTATAGCTCTTGCTAGAAATAAAATAATTACCTAATGACCAAACCTATCGAACATACGCAACTAAATACTAAGCAAATCTTTTGATTGAGGGAGGGCAACATAGATCTGTTATGATTTATGGGGATACTAAAGGGATAAAAAGATGCAAATGCATATCTGCATACCTTTTCAACACCTTGGTTACAAGCATATACCAGAGCATCCGCTAAGGTAAGCCTACCCTCAGCATCAGTGTTATTAACCTACACAAGAGGTTAACTCAATGTCAAATCATTAATAATTCGTATGTGATCTCAAATGCTAACACTTAAAAAACAAACAAGTTCAAGTACAACAAATGTCCTATTACATAGATCCTAGAGGCCAAAACTTCAATGACTTGTAGTTGAATACAGTACATACATTTATGAGTACCAGATATTGCTACAGTATATTTGAACAAGAATGCAAAGTAATGGTTGAACAAGAATCATAATCCACCAAATAAAAATACAATACACACGCACATATATATACACCTAATAATCCTCACCTCTATGGTCTTTCCATTTGAAGCTGTGATAATGTCTCCAGGTCTCATACCTGTTCCACTTATCATATTCTCACAAGCTGCGGCTATAAAATGAACCTGTAGACAAAAGACTTTTAAACCGAGATATCGCACGCATTAATGCTAGCAAGTATCCTATGCATTGCGCGGATCCTTTTTAATTTCAAATATGTTCAAATCAGTGAATCCAAATGTTATTCTTTTTAAAGGATATAAAGTCATGAACAAGAAAAATATGACTGACCTCCACTCCAAGAGGTTTGATTTGACCAAGAGCTTTTGCTGCGCCAAAAACTGCGGCTGAACCTCCCATATCAAATTTCATGAATTCAATTGAACAGCCAGGTCCAGTCTTGATATTGTAGCCACCACTAAAAGCATACAAATAAAGCAATAAAGAAAATATGAAAAAGAACTATAATCTGTTACATCAAAACAAAAGAAACATTCTTCAAGTCCTCAATTTCCACAAATTCTATAATAGAAAGAAATATAAATTTACGCATATAATTGGTATGCTAGGACTTTACTTGGCAGTGCATGGAGAGGTAAGACAATAAGCAATCTACTTAGAACCTCATGTCAAAATTTATCTACCAGCAAACTCATCAGTATTAACTTCATGAACAATAAAATTTGCTGTCCAGAATTAAAACCATAGATAACACATTTGGGATAATCTCATTTCGGACTGCTCATTATCTTTGAGTTGTAGATAAAATAAAAAGGAGATAGTTATATTATTTACCTGTCAAAAGTCAAACCTTTTCCAACCAATGCCAGCTTAACATTGACAGGTCCAGTTGGAGGTTTATAGCGTAGATGGATAAAATGAGGAGGATTTGCTGAGGCTTCAGCAACACCCAGATAAGACCCCATTTTCAATTCCTTACATTGCTCAGCGTTTAATATTGTAGAAGTAAACACATCGCTATACGTTGAAGCAATCTTAGATGCCTCCTCTGCCAACACCCCTGAAATAGAAACAATTCATCAACTACCGATCAATTCTTAGAGAAGTATAAGTCCAACACAGATGTATTACGGAAATGAAATATGAAACAATGAAAATGGTCCAAGTGCAAGGACTAGAAAAGCCATATCATATATAGAAACACAATTCAAGGAGTTACCACTCACAAACCTGGTGTGAGCACATTAGCAGGAGAGTTCACAAGCTCCCGTCCAAAAATTATTCCAGAAGAAACATCTCCTGCATACTTAAGTTTCTTATCCAATTCCGGTCCTGATCCAAGACCAATAATGTCAACAGAACTAAGTGCTAGTTTCTTCGATTCTGACTTGTACCTATTATCTTCAAATAATCCCAGCACAACCCCTGGCACAGTTAAGTCCACACAAATATAACTATATATATCACAATCTTACACACACATATATCTATAGATATATATAGATAATCACTATCAGACAACTAGAAATCACACAATCAATACCAGATGCAATTGCATAAACAGAGCTAAGCTTTGATTGTGCAGAAAGTCCCTCAGAAGAAGCAAGAACAATGACAGCAGTGCTTCCTTGAGCAGACTTTGCAGCTGCGGCAACAGCCTCACCAAAACCCTTAAAAGCTGCTGGTGTAGAAGCTGATTGTCCTAGCCCAATGAGGCCAACCCTCTTTGATCCAAACCCTGCAATTCTAAGAAAAATTGATTGGCCAACTTTGCCAGAGAAATCCTCTTCAGAAGAAGCTTCAGCTAATAGACCACCCAACTTGGAATCAAGCTTCTTCAAAATCGAATTTTCAAAGTTGGAGTTTGAATCTCTTGCCAAGTCTTTCACTGTAACACCTACTGCAAGTATATCTCCTTTCCATTCTGTAACATCAACCTCCTTAGCAGAAAAAGAGATCTTCCAAAAAAACAATCACAAACACAAAACATGCATTATCAGCATCACATCAATAAACTTGAAACCACACATATCAGTAAATTTCATATCCATTAATAAAAAGCATTTTTTTGAAAACAAATGACAAAAAGGGATGATTTTAAAAGAAACCCACGAGGAGAAAACCTGCAAGTTAGTGACTTTTATGATGGTTAAAGCATATGCAATATGAAACAAAACGTGGGCATGTCAGATTAAAAGGAAAAGAGGAAGAAGAGTGAATTATGAAGTATATACCTTGGAGGATTCAATAATAGAAGGGTGAGTGAGGCCAAGAGTGTGAGACATGAGTACACGATGAGAAACAGAGAAGTGGAAGAAGATGAGAAAGAAACAAGGATTGTAAGCATTTACGTGTGGGAGAGTGGATCTTATTTATAATGAAACATCCATCACTATCATTTCTTTTCATCCGTGATCTATGCATGACAAGGCACGTGAGTGACACATTTGAAGTGGGGACTATTGTTTTTAGGTGAACCCAGTGCTAATTTTCCTGAATATTTTTTCTATCCACAATCTTATACTCTTATAGAATAAAAAACATGTATATGGTATATGGTTAATAAAAACTTGTAGAAGTTTTTATTTATTGATTTTAGACTAAAATTACAAGAGCTAACAGAGATATGGGTGACCATTGGTTCTCACAACTTGAACTTCAAACACGTAGTTGCCAGATTTAACGTGGTGTTTATGCTAATAGTCATTTATCAATTGCCTCTCTTACTTATTGTTCATGTGTTGATTCAATATTTGTTGGATTCAATCACAATCAAGGACCGGTTTCATGAATGTTTTCCACTTATAAAACCTTTCACTTTTCTCCTTGTATCCAATCCAATGTGTTACTGCACACTTCCCCTTAAATGTGGGTATCACACACTTATAGATTTGTTTTCCCTTAAGTGTGTGGCTTCACAATTCACACTTGAACTATCTATACCACTTGTTATACTCGACCGTAACTTATGAGCCTCCAACCACCGTGGAGTTTTATCTTAACAGATCATAGATAGAGTGAAAAATCACAAGTAAAACATCACATCTTAAAACATAAGATAATGATTTTATGAGCCTTTTCCGCTTAATATGAGATTTCACATTTGAATAAATTTAACATCATAAATTTGTCCACTTCAAAATGCAGAAATTAACCTTGTATGATATGCTTTTTATGTATGTATGGATGGTTAAGCAATTAATTAGTAACTTTTCTTTACCGATTTATGACATTAAACTCGTGGGTTTTGTTTATACTAGCTATTCTCTTGTCTTGAGTATTCACAATTACCAACAAAGTTTTCATCATCTGACAGTGTAAGGCTCTATTAGATTCTCAGTAAAATATCAAATGTTTGATTTCTAGAAACGACACTTTTTATTGGGAGGGGCAGTCATAAAACCTGAAACAGATTAATTCATTACCCAAATAATGATACCCTTGGTTATACCAAAAAAATGTTGTCACAATTTATTATTTGATTATTACAGATTTCAAGATAACATGAATGATTATGAGTGTGAGTGGAATAGAGGGATCAAGAAGCTTGTTTGTGCTTCTGATTCCAAGCTGGTTGCTGAGCCTTTGAAGCATTATTATTCTAAATTTCACAAGCAGAGAGTGGTATTATTATTCATATAAGCCAATGAGACTAGAATATGGAACAATACTTGTGCTCCAGAGCCATATTTTACCATAACTTCAAGTCCATCTTTATCATGCAAGATACATGGATGAGATAAGCATGCTTCAATGAATTGTTTATTTGACCAACCCCTCTCTACTCCAATTCCAACTTCAAAACATGTTACATGCTGAACTTTTCAACAATCATGCATTATCATATCTTTATCTAGTCTCACATGTGGCATATTGATAACCTTTTAACATATTCACAAGGATAACCATTTAACCAATAACCACTAACAACTAACAACCATTTAATAGTTCAAAGGTGGTCCATCTCTCTTGGTACTCCAAAACTCATTGGTTCTGCCACTCACTATCTTGCAAATGCTAAAGGAATCAATAGAAAATTCTTACTGAAAACTACAGCTTTTTTTATTTTTTTAATATATTGAACATATTGGTTTCTAATAAACTTTCTTTTCTTCTTGGACTAGTTTTCCATTGGAAAGAACAATACAAGCACACATTAAAATATTCAGCTGGAAAGAACAATGCAGTCACAGACAAATATTGCTAATGAGGAACCCTTTGCAATAGTATTAGTTCTATTACCTCAAGCAATCTTATGTTATATTATGAGTTATATATTGTATACAGTATACTTTCAAGTTTTAAGAATCAACTACAAACAAGCATTACTTATGTAAATGATAAGATAAAAGCAATATGTGAAATGGATGAAAGAGTACATGCTGCAGAAACATGTTAGTTTGAAGATCAAGTTCTAGATGCATATTCATCAAACCTTTCTTCATCTACCAGAGATGGTAGGAGTAAAAAGAAGAAAAAAGATAATAAAAGAAAAGAGACATAATCCAAAACAGAATTCCTGAATTTAACTGCTTTACATTCGCTCCACGGTTTTAAGGGAAGCTCTAATCAAGTAAAAAAAATCAGATAAAATTAAATTAAACTGAATGACCTCAGTTCCTCTTCAATGTCTCCTTCAAACTAATTAGCAGTAGGTTCAATATCCTTTATTAGTCCTACTATCTGCTGCATGCTCGGTCGCTTGGAGGGCAAGTCAGCCGTGCACAGATAACCGATTTTAAGAGCCTCCTCCATTTGTTCACTCAGTCCTGTATCACGAATTTTGGGATCAATAGCCATTGAAGCTTGATTCCTTCTGACCAGTCCTCTGACCCAACTAACCAAAGTTGCTTCCATATCATCAGGATAATCATCTTCAACTGGCTTCTTTCCCGTTACCAGCTCAAAGAGAACAACACCAAAACAGTACACATCTGATTTTGGTGTTGGGGTCTGAAATTCTGGTTGAGAAAACTCTGGTGGAACATAACCAGGCGAACCGCGTGCAATCTCCTCATCCAAGCCACTGCCGAAAATCTTAGCTAGACCAAAATCAGACAACCTTGGCTCTAAGTCATAATCCAAATAAACACTGCTAGCCTTAACATCTCTGTGAATAATTGGAGGTGAGCATCCATGATGCAAAAACGCTAATGCTCGTGCAATGCCAAGGGCTATTTTGTGTCGAAATGTCCAAGCTGTGAGTAACCCTTCAGACCCAGTATTTTGAATCCCATTGTTGTCAGCTTCTTCCCAAGTATCCGTGCTCCAATCTTCTGTGCTTCGCACACCAAGTGGCAAGTCATGAAGCAGATTTTGTAAGTTCCCATTCTCCATATAATCATATATGGCAATCCTTTGATCCCCAGCTACACAATATCCTGTTAAAGGGACAAGATTGGGGTGTTTGATTCTACCGAGAAACTCCAGCTCTCTCGCAGCTTCTTGATCTGTCAATGTAGACCCTACCACCAAAACTTTAATAGCTACATGAATACCACCAGGCAGAAAGCCTCTATAAACAGGACCAAATTTTCCGTCTGCCAAAAGAGTATCCCTATCGAAATTTGAAGTTGCGGACAAGAGATCAGCAAATGTAATACTCAGCAATGGCTTCTCAAAGATTACTACCGCAACTGATGTTGCCTGCTTAACATCAGCCACCCAGGTAGTTGAATCAGTCTGGAACGAGAAGGGTCCCGAAATATTTTGTTCTTCTCGGTAAGAACTTTGCTTAACTTCCCACATTCTTGTCTTCCTTCTGCAACCAAATGCTAGAAACAAAAGCCCAGCAAGCAAGCATATCATTGAGAAGGTTAATACCAGAGCAAGCTTCATTCCCTTGTGTTTGGTAGCTCTTCTTTTGAAAAGAATCGGATTTGCTGCAATTGGACAACTGTTCACTGATCCAAAGAATGCTTTTTGCATGATATCATGGTTGATTTCTAAAGCACAGAAGGTTAAGTTATTATAAGAGAAGTTGTACTTCTCCATCAATGGGAGCTTCTCTAAGACATAAGGAGAGACTTCTCCACTCAAACTGTTGTTTGAAAGGTCAATAATTTGGAGGTCTTTATTCCTCAACAAGGGAACTTTTCCAGTAAGATGATTCATACTAAGATCAAGTGCATTCAAATTACTCAGTTGTGAGATTTCATCAGGAATGTTACCAACAAGGCTAGTTTTGGACAAGTTGAGATAATCCAACTGTGGGAACATTTCAACCACTGGGAATTTCTGCCTGCTAAATCTATTGTGTGCAAGATTAAGGTGCTTTAGATTAAGCGGCTCGTTTAAATTTTGGAAAAACTCCCCACTAAGCTCATTCTCTGATAAGTCCAGATAAACTAAATGAGACCAATTGTAATTAGAGTTGTACTGTACCTGAGGAATGTGGCCTTGAAATCGGTTTCTGCTAAGGTCCAAGACCTCCAGATGTTCCTGAAACACATCAATGACAGAACCTTCAAACAAATTGCCTGACATATTGAGAGTCACAATGGACTTTAAGCCTAAAATATCCGAAGCACGGCCATAGATATTATTCCCAGCAAGGTTCAATGTCCTCAGCCTAGGAAAAGCAGCACCAAAACCATCTGGAAGTGTTCCATTAAGCTGATTTGATGAAAGATCAATTGAAACTAGAGACTTGCACTTGAGAATCCCTGAAGTAATTCTCTGTGAAAAGCTGTTGTGGTCAAGTTTGAGGACCCTCAGTTTCACAAGGGATCTGATAGCTTCAGGAATTTCATCAGAATAATTGTTGCTAGACAAGTCAAAGGTTTCTAGCAAACCAAAGTTGCCAATGTTGTTAAGTGAATCAGAAATCTGATTGGAGGAGAGGTTAAGGGTCTTGAGAGAGCTCAAACCCCAGAAATCTGAAGGCAAAGAAGTGATTTTGTTGAAGCTAAGATCCAAAGATTGAAGCTTGCTAAGCTTGCCTATAGTGGTATCAGGAATAGGACCAGTTAGGCTCATACCAGAAAAGTTTAACTCAAAAACTTGTTCTCTATTTGCATCACAGGAAACCCTTTCCCATGAACAAATAGAAGCAGTGAAGTTGTAGAAACCCATCTTGTGCAAAAACTCAGACACAAAAAACTCATCAGTGTTTGGTTGCTGAGAAGCCAAATGCTTGAACAAGAGTGTCAAAACAACAAAAGAACCAAATACTCCAAAACCCATCAGAAAGTTATGCCTGATACCGAGAAATGATGCAAAAATAGCAACACCAAAACCACTTGGAAATACACCTCTCAGAACTTCATAATCAGCATGACCATATTATGGATAATGGGGTTGTTTTAAGTCCATGAAAGCCAATGCTTTTTTTATGCACTCAGAACCTCATTGAACTTAAAAGGGTATAAGTTAAAGCGAGAGTAAAAGAAGGACACAAAAGAAGTGGTACTTTTTAAGGAAACAAATTAACTGTGATGTACTAATGCATAAACTATGGAAAGTAACAAGAGAATGTGAACAAGGCTTGCATAGATTTGAAGATCTCTGACTGAGAGTGAGAAACAACAAAAAGGACAGAAAAAGAAACAAACGACGCAAAGAAGCAAACTTAAAAATATTGTCTTTGGCTACTCACTAGATTGTGGAAAAAGCTGTGATTCTTTACTTTTAGTGGGTGCAGAACTTTTTTGGCTAGAACTGATTTTTTTCAAGAATGGATTTTTTCTCTCTCTCTCTCTCTTCAAATGAGACACAAACAGAACATGCAGAGAACAGTGTGTACAGGGAAGGAAAAATGAACATGACTGTGGAGTGTGGTTGGTTTGAGATTCTTAAATGAGAAAGCAACGGAATTGAAAAAAGTTATTAGGATTATGGTTGGTGAATATTTGAAAGATTTATTTGTGCAAATTTAGTGATTCTTCAATCAGAGTTATTTTCACCATTTTCGGTCCATTGAAAATCTAGTGTTTACTCTTTTTTGTAAGAAACTAATTATGTCGGATATATCTCGAGACAGTGTAATTTCCAGAAATTAAACTAATAATTTTTTAATCATTCTGAGATTTAGCATATACTTACACCTCTAGACCCACGATGTTTATTCTTTAATAATATTAATTAATTATTATACATTTATACCAGGATATAACAAACCATGTCCCTTGTTAGTTTTTATTCGGCTGAATATGTGAAACTTGGTACTGATTTTTTATGCAATCTAGCATATACTTTCTTGCCACTATAGTTAATAACCCGTTTGCTTTTACTACTTTTACTACAAGTGCTTGAAATTAAATATTATATATTTAAGAATATGAATAGATAATTCAAACTTTATCGATATGTAATAATGTAGAAGTAGAAAAGGTTTAAGTCTATTAACATTGAGAGACTTGGTTCAATATATGAATTTAAATTAAAAAAGAATTACTCCTTTCACCTTAAGGTAATTCCAATCTTTCATGTATTTTTACCATTTCATTTTTTTATTGTTTAAGGTTGACGTACCTAGATTCAAAAAACATTGAGAATAATATTAATTTTGATTAAGATATTCATATTTATTTCTTGAGAGGAAATAAAAATAGAATCAATACATAAAAATGATAGGCATAATTATGAGCTATGATAAAATTAAAAAAGAAGTTTGATGGATCTTTAAAATTATAAAATAGCAACAATTTTAAAACAAATAAAAAATACATGTGAGTATACTTAAAAAAATATAATAAAAACGATAATGTAATAAGTAAGAGTATACTTAAAAAAAATATAAGAGTCTCAAATATTTAATGCATGTGAGTTTAGAACCAAATGATGAAAAAACATCTAAATATAAAAAGTTTTGCAGTGGAACAAACAGTAAAAGTAATAAAACCTTGTTTTTTTGGACTTTGAAAGGGTTTTCTATAACATCAACATTCATGTTAAGTAAGCATTTTAATTGATGTTCTAAATTCATAAAGTCACATGTTTTTGCCTACAATCTTGACTTCTTGCTAGGAAATAATTTAACTGATATTCAGTGGAAAATGACTAGCCCCAACCCTATATCAGTGGCTGGTGGAGTTGTGGTCCTCAACTTTCTTTCTCCTTAATTTTTCAGCTATTTTTTTATGAAACTTGCATGGACATGATTAAGTGAAAAAAACATGGATTGTAATCTTTGTTGTGCAATTAATGTTGTTGGTACATGGATCCTTTCAGCTATTTTTGACTTAACCAAAAAAAAATGGATTATATTACTAGCATTTAACTATATTATAGTGTCTCCCAACTCATTTCCCACTCCTAAAAACAATTGTATGATAATGTTTCAATTCAATGGATTAGCTAGATTTTTGGGTAGTGAAAGTGTATTATTTAGACTTTGAAAGTTGAAACATAGAAAAAAGTTATCTCCTACCCCATTCTCCCCCTATATTATGCTAACTAAATAGCTAATTATATAATGCTAGTCATTCTCAATGTAAGGTTCTATGGACAGAGGCAGAATCTGCCATGTGGACCATCTAATAGGTGGACCACTCTTGATTTGAGAACCAGGAATAGCTACACAATAATCCATTTCAGTTTCATTTTTTGAGCCATTCAGTTAGTTTGTCTTATCATGTGAAGCAAACCAAAAGGACCAATATTGAACATAACAAGTTGCAGTTTTGTTGATAACACTTATTTATCTTTCAATCTATGCTTACTGTTAATCAGTTTTTGTCTACTGGCCAGTAGTTTTGGGTCAGAGATCGTATTCTTTGTCTCGGACTAATTAAAATGTTATTTTTTATTTTTAATTAAAAAAATTCTTTTATTCATGTGTCAATATGTGATTGACTCGGGACAAAGAATAAGACATCGTTAGGGACAAGTAATCTCTTTCCCTTAATTATGGCCTGTTCTACTAATTTATGTGGCCCACAATCCCATCTTTCTCTAATACAAGTTTCATAGTTTGAATATATTTGATAGAAATGCTATCACATGATATTTTCAACTTCACTTTCTTTATTTCACAAAGACAAATCTTCATCTACAAGGAATACAGTATTAGTTGTTTTCACATGGCAAGTTGGCCTCTTCATGAAACATGCTTAGATACAGTCCAAGTTGGGCCAAAAAACACTAATATTTGACTCAATATGTATGTGAGAGAGCAAGCATAATAAGTGGAGAGGTTCAAAATGATCAGCACCACTGTCTAATGATTTGCTTTGATTGAAGCATGAGGCTTAAGGAGTAACATGAAATCAACATAAAATTTTTACCATGAATAATCATAACACCCCCACTTATATTTTTATGTGGATACTATTTTTAATATTTCTCCATTTTCTTAATCATGTCATTATACTTTAACTTCAAACCACGTCAAAGAAATGATGTTCTGTACCAAAGGGACCTTTTCATGGACTCATCAACTATAATAAATTATAATGGCAAACACAATCAAGATGATTAGACCCAACAATGCCATTCTAAGCAAGCTTCGAAGGGGAAGATTACATGATTTGATCTAGTAGAGAAACAATGTCTTTGGGTTAATGCACATTTTTCTGTGTGTGCTGATGTATGATTTCATTGTGCAAAGTTTGTTGTATATGAGTATGGACTACATAATAAGGTTCTATACTACTACTTGTACTTGAGAACAAGCCATTTGCATAGAACTTTCACACTATCTTCAAACGAGAGTACATCTGTTGTCCCACAAAGATGTGTCACTGCTTATAATTAGTTGAAAACATATTTCGATGACAAATTTAATATTTATGTATTTTTCTGATCAATCACAAATAATAGGACATGAAGTAGTACACTTATTGAGACAGAAGATGCCCATATCATCACATCAAGATGTTCTAAAACTAATCAACCAAGTAAGACATATTAACTGAATTGAATATTTTAACTTGTAAGTGAATTGAATATTTTAACTTCTAAGTGAATTGAAGGTTGGCATTAAATAAAAGTGAATTGGCACCAAAAATACTAAGAAAGTAAACAACTGTGCTGACATATTTTAAATGTCAACATTGTTGAAGGACATGTGACATATGAGCCAATTGTATTAATTCAACATTCAGATAGCTATAAATTGTTGAGTACAGAGTATTAATTTCTTGTTGTTGATGTTCTGGGAGTGAGTATTGGGATACATTTGGATTGTGGAGCTTCAAATTTCATCCATACAAAATTCGTTTTGGATTGCAGAAGAAGAATGTATGGCTAGGAAGGTTATTTCTTATCCCAGCCTCTTGGTTATTTTGTTTGTTGTGGATATATTTAGGTTCCATTTACAAATATAATATTTAGAGGGGGGAAATAGCTACAAATATATCACACAACAAAGATACAGAAACAGCACTGTCTACTCGTCATTTGAAGGGGAAAACTCTTATAAACTTATCTTTAAAGTGAACTAATCAAGGGGCACACAATTAGGACTTGATAAAGGGTCCACCCAGTTATAATTGATTATCTCCAACTACAGA
Source organism: Lupinus angustifolius (assembly GCF_001865875.1). Lineage (NCBI taxonomy): Eukaryota > Viridiplantae > Streptophyta > Magnoliopsida > Fabales > Fabaceae > Lupinus > Lupinus angustifolius. The sequence continues at coordinate 2,232,739 of NC_032009.1, read as the reverse complement.
TTTGTTTTCACTAAATCATTTTAGAAAAACAAATTTTAATCATTTTTTTCAACAGCAATCACATCTACATTTATACAAATAAATAAAAAATCTTGATAATAGAATCATCATTTCATTCTTAATCTACCACTGTCATTCATGAATAACCTATGTAGGATTGTGTTAGTCACTAACTCTGTTATAAATCTCAAGTGATAGTTATAGAAGAATGGTTAATCATAATTGTAAGGTGTAGCTTATAAATAAAGAATGAACGGTCAGTGGGAATGGAATTATTCATTCGGAGAGTGTTAGGCAATTGGAGAGATACCAGAATCTCGAAGACTTGGAAATATAGTGTAAACATGATACTGTTTTCTTCAATTCTGATGCAGTTTATCAAATTGACTAGTCAAGTTAGACATTTGCAGCACATAAATTTTCTATTTTCTGTTTTTCAATAGTCATTATAGGATTTTAATGCTTTCAACCTGTCATGCTACAGGTCTCTATGTTCTTGCTTCTGAATCTGTTCAAATTCCTTGGTTTGATTCTGTTTTTGCTGACATTGGTGATGAGCAGTCCTTATCACAGTCTTTATCTACATTCTCCGGCCACTTGAAACAGATAGGTGTAAGGAAAATATGTGGTGATTGTGCAGTACTTAAATACTGAAGCCTCATTCCTTGTTCCTGTTATTCTTTTTATAGCATTTCCAAAACATTTATACCTCAATACATCATAGAGATCCAATGAAGTTGAGTGACTTGTATACATTTCAGTTCAGACTTATCAGCATTTTAAATGTTGATTATTTCTTGGTAATGGTTAAGAATATTAAGGTGGCTTACATACATGTAAGTTCTTTTATTATTGTTAAACTATACAAGAATTCTTATTTTCACTTTTTTTATCTTGCAGAATATTAAGTTAAACTCAACAAGCCAGTCTATATTGATGGTACTACGTGTTCGCAATTGTCAGGTTGGTGCAGGTACAAACCCGCTTGAAGGAGCAGCACTAGGCATGTCGTTATTGTATGGTTGTATTACTATTAAAAGTTGGGAAATGAATGAGGGGAGGGATTCTAGTTTGTGGTCTCAAGTGTATGAATATTATGCGTGAAGAAATTGATCACAATTTGTGGCCTCGAGCCTTGACAAGAAAATAGATGTTTCATGGCTTATTTTAAATGATCATCTGATGTGATACATATACTACATGGCATAGTGCATATAACTGAAAAAGGATTTCCATTGCAGGACGCTCAAATGCAATCAATATAGCCGAGAGGTTGGGACTAACATCGGTTGTTGTTGATGGTGCTCGTAAGTTATATGGTTCTGCTAGTGCAGAGATAGATGAGGTATTTGCCATATATCATAATTGAATGTATTATTTATTACTGGTGTTGTATGTTGTCCTCTTAAAGATGGAAAGAGTAAAGTTTTCCAAAGATTTAATTGATTTTGTTATTCAATTTCTAACGTGAAATCTAATCATGCTAATTTGTTTTAGTGATAATAGTAGAAATTTTGAACAATATGTCGATAAGTAACAAGTGATTGTGAAGGCCTTTTTTAAGGAACATCATATAAAGTTGGAGCAATCCAGGGCTCTGGCCGTCCATTCGTCACCAAATAACTGATTCAATTTTTTTCAATCTGTTACAAAAGTTTCAGTAGCCTTTCAACGTGCATTTTTTTATGTAGGTAATAACTGATATGGAAAAGTTAAAACAAGATTACCAAGAGCTATTGGATGAAGGGCATCATCATCTGATGTGAGACTTTAAGCTTTTAGAAAACTTAACTCATCATGTGGCTTATCACTCTCATATTTGCATTTAGTATACAATTTAAGGAGGGTTCATTTCTTGATCATAAGATAAGCACTCGTTTAACATCTAACGGATGGTAGACTAAGCTCATTCAATTGCTATAGCATTCAAGGATATTGAATCATGCAATCATATTTGCAAAAATTTTTATTCTTTGTATTGTTTTCTTTGAATACTATCAGAATACCTGAAACATGCAACAACACTGCAATCCTTGTTTTAATAATTGGAAGCGTAGCAGATAATTATTAACAAATTCTGCCCTACCTTTGGAGCATCTGTAACTTTTTAATTGGGAGAATCTTTGTGATTGTAGGCTTTCCAGAGAACTCTACAACAGTCTATTGAGCACCAGAAGGAAGATCATGAAACATAGTTCAAATTTAAGATATAAAAAAATGAGAGATGTATCTGAGGCTGCAGCAATGGCAAGATCCATCCTTCACAAGAAAGTTAGGCAGTTGGATGCATCCCCCAAGAAACCATCACAGCCGAATAAAACCATTAAGAGCTCTCAATCATCAGCAACCAACAACCGCCACACTGCAGCCGATAGCAAAGAACCTACTACTATTGCAGATGGAAGTGCATCTGCTGTAAAAAAAGTCAACCAATTATCACCAGGTATGTGCAAAGATAATGAAACATGAGATAAACAATATGAAATTAAATTTTGATCAGATGTTAATGTCCACGCCGAATTTCTTGCATCAGAAACAAGTGTCCGCCCTACTTTATTTTCTCTCGGCGATGATAGCACATGCTAGTTAGCCCCATTTTATTTTCACTTGATGGTGACAGAACATGCTAGAATTGCACTATCTAGTTTTATAGTGAGGAGTAATGCCATTTGATTATTTATGCAGTTGCCATTTACCTGTTAATGTTGCAGATAGGTCTAAGCTTCCCAAGGTTGGTGATATGGTAAATGTCACTTCCCTTGGGCGAAAAGCGGCCGTTTTAAAAGTTGATTCCTCCAAAGGAGAAATCGTAGTTCAAGCTGGAAGCATGAAGTTGAAGCTAAAAGTAACTGATATTCAGATATCCTAGAATTTAGGCCAAGTATGGCCATGATCATAATTCATAAATGAGTAAGTATTTTATTTCTGCACAAGATAACATGTTCTGCATTGTTTGTGTCTAACTGCAGAATGAAGCAACAACACTGCACTGTGGGAGCTTAATTTGACCTCATTATTACCTGGAATTCACTATTTCTTTAGAAAGTTTGAAGGGCGAAGAATTAAAAATCAGTTTTTTTCAGGGGGAAAATGACACACAAATCAATGCATTGTACTTTGCCTCTAATTATAAATGGTCATTCTAGATCTTTATAATTTATTTTTATGTCCTGGAAATGACTATGTATGTTAGATTAACCAAAGGTGGTCTAATGCACGAGACTCCACCTAGTAGAGTCTGGTAGATTTACGCAGTCTTTCATTGCAAGCAATATTACCATTTCGCCGAGGCTCACACTCTATAACCATTATCAATAAAATTAACCCAACCAACCAACCAAGTGCAACTCCTTCTATATATAAAAAACATTTAATAGTAACTTAAATTATTAATAGTTGAATACCACATACCAATAAGAATAGAGGAAACAGATTATACCTCGGGTTTCGTATAGAAGCCAATTCACCGGAGATTTTCTTCACAGCCACGACAATACAATGGCGGTGTTCCGCAACCTATATCTACTCCGATTACGAGATTTGAGACGGTCTCGAGTCATGGGCTTTTACCCGTTAAGCCCAGAATCCTAGGTTGGGCCCAATGGTAAACTTGTATAAGCTTACACGTGTCGAGTTTCAATAAGAGGGTAAAGTCTTCGCAGCAGGACCTTCTTTAATTCTCCAACTAATCCGTTCCGTTTATTAAAATTGAAAGCGTACAAGACCCGTCACAGGGCACGTGCATTAAAAAAAATATCTTATCCACACTATAACTTATCTCTTGCAACTAATAAAAGTATGATATATTGTTTTGTTTATTTTAAAAATATTTTTATAAAAAATAATTAAATAAGAATATGATATGCTGTGGGATACAAACAAAGAATATGATGTGCATTAGTCAATAAGGAAACATATGAAATCTAAGTTAATTTAATCTTTCTTGAAATAAGTGATGTGCTTTAGTAAAATCCAATCATTCATACAAGTACATAAGGAAACATATGAGATGATCAACACTTCAAATTAAGGGTGAGAATAACCCAAGTTAATTTATTTCATTATTTGAAAGCTTTAGACCAAGCTTTTCATAAAATTCTATTTTCTAGTAACCTAACACCAATCTTTAATATATTTTGTTGTCGGAAATATCCTTGATTCCATTGGTAATAAGTGAGGCCAAACAATTTAGTAGAGTGGGTAGGATGAAGAGTTTAAAAAATAAAATGATAAAAAGATTAAGGTTAAATCTTAGTTACTAAAAAATATTAATATATTAATATTTGTCTATTAAAAAATAAAAATAAATAATTTACTTGATGTAGTAGCTAAATTATTCCACATAATTCCGACAACAATAAAAGATACAAAAAATGCACTCTAGACAGTTTATTTTAAAATTTAATTTAATGTGAAAGATGAATTTATCCATTTTAACTCATCTCATGCCACTCATATTTTAAATTGCTCATAAAGTCCCTACTAATCAATTGTTTTTTACATTTTCTATTTTATAGAATGATATTTTAATTAAATTTGCTATCTTTGTATAAGATGATAATATATTATTTGTTTAAAAATATATACAAAATATGTCCTAACTCAATTCCTTCATCTTGAAATTTTTAAACTTCAATTCTCATAGAGTCATAATAAATAAATTTACATTTATATATAATAACTTTAAATTAAATGACTAAGGAGATCTCAAAGACAATAATAGGCATTAAGTATTTATTTATATTTCCAACTCGATATTTTAAATATAGAAATAAATCAAAGACGTTATATTTAAAAATAAATATTTTATTCGTTGCATGTGGAAAAGATTTTCGGGAGACCGAAGAAGCGTTGTTAACAAATCCTTGGTCGCTAAGAGAATAAAGTGAACAAGACCCTTTCTTTCCCTTAACTCTCGTTCTCTGTTTCAAATCTCCCAAATTCGTTAATTAGGGTTCAATCCAATTCCATTTCGTTCACCAATTCTCCCATTCTCTCTACAATTTCCTAACCCTGTTCTCCAATTCGGCTGGGCGAGCCTTCGTAGTTCGCCTTTCCGATCAATCCACCATGACCAAATTCTAACAGCAAAATTACGCATATAATGTTTACATACATCAACTGAAATCACAAAGAGATCTACTAATGAGTTTGCAATATATATAACATCGTTCTGTCACTTAATCTTTTCACAGCCACGACAATACAGTGGTGGTGTTCCGCAACCTATATCTACTCCGATTACGAGATTTGAGACGGTCTCGAGTCATGGGCTTTTACCCGTTAAGCCCAGAATCCGAGGTTGGGCCCAATGTTCAGTGACCCAAAAGGGTTGGTTTTCTATAAATACCTCACCCATGCTGCTTCATTCTTTGCTTATTTCATTGCTTTTTGCGTAGCTTAGGTTCTGCGGAGAGAGAGAGTGAGTTTTTTGTTTTGTTTTTTGTTTCACATTTTGTAGGTACTGTATTGTCGTGGCTGTGAAGAAAATCTCCGGTGAATTGGCTTCTATACGAAACCCGAGGTATAATCTGTTTCCTCTATTCTTATTGGTATGAGGTAGAAGGAGTTTTTTATATATTAAATTAATAGTTGAATACCATATATTAAATTATTCAGTTTTTTTTGTCTCGGTGCTTAGAAGGAATGATTATGTCGTGAGGATGATTATTACTATCACATACATAATCTTTAGTTCTTTACTCTGACGGGTTTCAAGGTGTTTAATTTATTAATTTTCAATAATGTTTGTGTTAATTGTCAAGTCATGTGTTGTTTTGAAAATTTTGATTGGCCTTGGTTTAGATCTACTGCTTGTGGATATATGTAGAGGCATAGAACGAACGTTATTTGTCTTATTAGCCTGAAACAGAAAGTTAGTAAACTAAATATTTGTAATTTCTGTTTACGCTTTCTGAATTTGATCTCTTTATGATAATCCATATGAGTTAGCTCATCACTATTCCATTTTTTTGGCTGTGGTTGGTTCAGGGCTTGTTAATTTTGTGGTTGGGTTCCCTATTTTCATAGGCTAATATTCAAGGAATTATATCTAACTTATTGCATTTGTAGCATGATGTGTGTTAGAGGAGTTAATGGTGTGGTGGATGTGAAGCAAATCAAAGGCATACTTTAAAATTCCTCATTCAATTGTAGCCTAAATGCATTATGTAACGTCGTTACTTACCTACCTTTGAGTGGCTGCTTACATGTGGATATGGATATTATTTGGCAGTTTGATTGTTCGACAAAGTGCAAAGGATCATGGTGGGATTTAAAAATAGATATATGGTGATGGAGGTTTTTATGGATCCAAATAGAGACCAAGTTGGGGTTGATCCTATAATCATTACCCAGTTTAATGTCAGTAAAACAATAAGAGACAGCATCCTGGTGAATTTTGGGGAATGTGGTTTGGGTTCGGCAATAGGACCATTCCTGGGTAAGTAACATGTTGCCTGTAATGTCTTATTTTCCTACTGTTTATTATCTTCTGATTTTCTTTGATAATACTCTGACAATTTTTTTCTTGAGCAGTGAAGTATGTTAATCCAGTCACCAATCTGTGCATCATTAGAATTTCAAGAGAGGACTACCAAAAAGTATGGGCTGCAATTACAATGGTCAGAAGTGTTGGAAATTACCCTGTGGTGTTTAACATGCTGGATTTATCTGGTAAGAGAAAACGTTATGCTATTGCAATTTTAGTTATTTTTTTTATAATTTGTTTTGATGGATAATATCTTCAGAGAAAAGATAATGTAGAAACTATGCTAATTTAGCTACTTGCTATCATTTCCCATTGTCTTATTTTGACAAATATTTTTCCTCAGTTGAAATTTCCCTTTGTAATCATCATATCCTAGTGCTGCTATACAGGGCACTACTTTTATCAGAAAAGCTATGCATTTTTCTGTCACTCGGATCATCATTATCATCTTTCATTCTCAATAAAATTACTTCATATTTCATAGCTAGTACATTGCCCCTAAATTGTTGTGCTTTAGCATAATAGAAAGTATGAAATGGTGGTCATCACTCATCACTGCACCAATAGTTGTGCCCCTTCCCCCAAAACACTACCTGTGTTTTGTGCTCCCCACTCGAAACCAGAGCTTCTCTTTCTGACAATCTTTTTCTGGCCAAGCATGGCCATTTCCCAGCAAACCAGTGACATTCTGGGGGTTTTTCAGAACACACCACTCGAACCATTCCCCCATGTCTTTTTTCGTTGCTGTGTTTTGAGTTCACTTTGAGCTCATTCCTGTCCCAACCTCAAGTGGTGAACTTTCTGTTTGAATTCCTTGGTTGAGTTGGTTCCCTGTCCCCTCAGCTTACAATGACTCTGATCTAAACGAAGTAGAATGTATTTTGAATCTGGTCGTTTTGTTACTATAAGCTTAAGAGGCTTAACCTCATTTTGGAGTTTGTAATGCAGTCTGTTTTCCTTATGTTACTCGACTATTTTTTGTTATGAACCTGTTTTCCTTATATAAATAATTTATACTGATGTGAAAATGTTAACTCTCTTGGATTAGGAAGTATAAAGGCTTGTAAAATTGCCGCCTTGAGGTGTGAGGAATCGAAGTTTGAGCAGTTCAAACTTATGGTTGGTGATCGACTCTCACCCACGGATATTAATCGCATGAATAGCAATCTTGAAAAGATCAAATGTTTGGAGCATTAAAAATTTGGCCACCAGTGAGTGCTTCATTAAGCTTCTTTCCAACAGATTGTGTTCAATTGCTAATTTCCAGCAACTATAATTCTAGGTTAAATTTAATCTCTATCTATTATCTATAATATGGACTCTTGTATTTAGTTTGGGTTCCCCAAATTTTCTGAAGTTTACCATTGGTAGTAGTACCTAGAATATGATATAGAGTTGCCGCTTTCAATCATGAGAGAAAAGGCTTGTCAAAATGTGTAAAAGTTCACCTTTGTTTGGTCTTAAAATTTTACATTTACAAGTTCATTGTAAATTATTAGACTCTTTGTAGTCTACCTGATTCGATAATGAGACTTGTTTTTGTTTCGACTTTTGAGCTTGGACTCAATTCTTCCTATTACTTTTCACTTTAACTCCTTAGATCTATAGTAAAAGATACAAGTTTTTGTCATGACAAATAAAGTCTCATATTGAAGAAAGTAAAGCAAGTTGAACAACATATAACTGAAATGACTCATAAACCTAATGCCTTGAGGTTTTGGGTCAAGATATAGTGTCAAACTCACTTATGATATTCACTTAGCTCACTAATGAAGAAGGCTAAACGACCCCACTCCTAAATTAGGAATAGTTTTTTTTAATCCTACAGTGTCCTTTCTGATTTTTTGGGGCATGGTCATATGCCTAAATAGGGACCCTTACCCCTTCCAATAGTGTTCTTTCATGCAAAAGAGTTCATGGATCTAACACAAAACCTCATGTTTAAGTTATCTAAGCTCCTTTCACATGGATTAAATGAAAGCTTTGTGAATATATGATATTTTCGTAACAATTTAGCTACAAATTCTTGTCATCACGGAAATGTGGCATGTCAGCTTCATGTGTATAGAAAAAGACATGTTAGATGCAATTACATAGTCTTAATCCCTTCAATTATGCAGGTGGGCTTAACATCGTGGACTATCTTCAATGACTTTGTCTTTGTTGTCATTTTTTGCCAAGGTTCATTATGTACATGCTCTTGTCTGCCATAAACACAAATCGAATGATGCTATGCTTTGGCTCTATTCATTAGTTTATTGCTGCAGATTCCAACCAAATTTTGTTTTGCTTTATGTCAAACTCTTCTGAATCACTTTATTTGCTCATCACGAAACAAATCATCTTCAAAATCCTATGAAAGACACTTTGAAACCTTTATTTCAATGGACATGTAATTTTAGTTCACATTCCATTTTACGATAATCATCTAATAAACTATATAACAAAAGGATATAGTTCACATTTTATTTTGAACCCTTACTTTAAATAATGGTAGAAAAACATATTTCTTTTTTATGGAAATTGAAAGAAAATACATAAATAAGAAATAATAGTGTGTATTTTATAATAATTTATCAGTCTATTTCTTATTTATTTATAAATTTTTATCAATCATTTGATTTAAAATTAAAAAATCTCCAAACAAAACCCAACTCTAAAAAACCCTCAGAATGTTGTAGGCAAAAGAGATATATATAGTGTAGTTCTTTTTGTAACTTAGATTGACGTAAGACTATCCTTGTGAGGAAAGGCGGCGAAAATAACAGATATTGAGGACAAGTTGAGCTGTTTAATTGAAATGAAGGTATAGCACGTAAATAAAATTTTTTGTTTATACCAAAACTTTTCTCCTTAAACAAACTATTCATTTTGGGTGCATAAGTGTCTCTCTAATCAACATTGTTTCCAAGAATCGAACTCTTGATTTTTAGACATTTTGAAGATTTAGGTTTTTATATTATTAGATCAACATTGTGTTGGTATATGAAATTTTTTAATAATAATATCTAATTAATTAAAAGATGTATGCGCCTATAATGTAACAATTTTTTACGTTGTCATTGTATAATTTACAATTTATTTTTAATTATTATTAACTCTTAAATAAAAATGTTATAATAAATGGTGATATGTGTATAAATCTTTATAATGATAGTGTATAGAGATTATACTCTAATTAAAAATAATAGATGTCTATAACGTGAGAAAAAAAGTAAGGAAGAACAACAAAAATATAATGTTTAAATGATAATTTAGTTAAAACACAATAAGATAAGGATTGACAAAAACACATAATGACCGCGGCAATCCAAGGTGTAAATGCTAATTTACACCAGCTGAATCAGCAACAGCATCAGGCTCAGTCGTCTCAAGGGTCGACTCAGTATAAGGGGCTGGACGAGTTCTGTCGTCGTCAACCCCCAAGATTTGAAGGAGGATTTGCACCTGAGGCTGCAAATGAATGGATCCAAGAGCTGGAGAAAATCTTCCAGGCACTCATGTGTACCGATGAACAGAAGGTTACGTATGCTACTTACATGCTGAGTAAGGAAGCAGATAACTGGTGGGAGTTCACCAGGGGGCAGATGGTGCATGAGCACCAGGTGGTCAGCTGGACCACATTCAAGGACAAGTTTCTGGAGAAGTATTTCCCTGCTGATATGAAGACGAAGAAGGAAATGGAATTCCTGAAGCTTCAACAAGGGAGTTTGTCGGTGGGAGAGTATGCCGCCAAGTTCGAGGAATTGGCGAGGTATGCCCCACATTACAATGAGATTGGGAATGAGAGGTCAAGGTGCGCTAAGTTCGAGGATGGACTTAAGCCCGACCTGAAGGTGATGTTTGTTCACCAACAGATACCAGACTTTGCAACTCTGGTCAACAAGTGCAGGCTCTACGAAGAGAGCGTCAGAGCGAGGAATGCGACACTGAGAAGTGTGGTATCGCCTCCAACACTAGTCGGTCCACAGAGGAGTGGTGGACAGGGGTTTGGAAGGGCAAGACCCTTCAACCGCAATCAAAGGTCTGTTGCGTCTTCTTCAGGAAGTCATCAGAGGAGCTTTCAACCTTACAACAACAGAGGCTTCAGACCAGGAAACAACAACCACAACAATAATAACAACAACAACAGCCGCAACAACAACCACAATAGTCGGATGAGTTCGTCTGTTGGGAACTACAATCAGTCTGCGACACCCGTGTGTCCCAGGTGCAAGGGAAGGCACGTTGGTAACACCTGTGTGACCTGTTTTCATTGCAATGAGGTAGGGCACTATAAGACTTCATGCCCAAAGCTAAAGAGGGAAGCAATGAACTCAGTGCAGGCAGCACGACCCAGGGCTCAGGGCAGAGTGTTCACGATGAGCGGGGCAGAGATCGGGGCTAACGAAGATCTCATTCAAGGTACCTGCAACGTTAAAGAGATTCCTTTATCTGTACTGTTTGATTCGGGTGCGACCCATTCCTTTATTGCTATTGATGTTGTCAACCGTTTAGCTTTACCTATTGTGGCGTTACCTTATGATTTGCTTGTATCCACACCCACTAGGGAACCGGTCATTGTGTCAACTGTGTGTTCCCAATGTCCGATAACTTTAGAAAGTCGAGTATTTTTGGTGGACCTGATATGTCTACCCTTATCCCAGTTAGTTATGATGTTGGCTTCGTTGGAAAAGGAAGGTAGAGCAGATATTCAAAGCTTACCTATAGTCCGAGACTTCTCCGAGGTATTTCCGGAAGACATTCCTGGATTACCTCCAGTAAGAGAGATAGAGTTTGCTATCGATCTAGTTCCTGGAACTGGACCGATCTCTATCGCTCCTTATAGGATGGCACCGTTGGAGCTAACGGAGTTGAAGAAGCAGTTGGAAGACCTGCTGCAGAAGCAATTTGTCAGACCTAGCGTTTCGCCGTGGGGTGCACCAGTGTTGTTTGTCAAGAAAAAGGATGGTAGCATGAGGTTGTGCACCGATTACCGGCAGCTGAATAAGGTCACTATCAAGAACAAGTATCCATTGCCGAGGATTGATGATTTGATGGACCAACTAAGAGGAGCTACAGTGTTTTCTAAGATCGATCTGAGATCTGGATATCACCAAATACGCGTGAAGTCGGAGGATGTCCCGAAAACTGCTTTTCGGACGCGTTATGGTCATTATGAATATCTCGTGATGCCATTTTGTGTAACCAATGCTCCTGCAGTATTCATGGATTACATGAACAGAATTTTTCATCCTTATCTCGACACATTTGTGGTCGTATTTATCGATGATATTCTAATTTACTCAAAGACTGCAGAAGAACATGCGGAGCATCTGCGAGTGGTGCTGCAGATATTGAAAGACAACAAGCTTTATGCCAAACTTTCGAAATGTGAGTTTTGGCTAGAGTCTGTAAATTTTCTCGGTCATGTGATCTCGAAGGGAGGAATTGCAGTGGATCCTGCAAAGGTGGAGACTGTAATGGACTGGAATTCTCCAAAGTCTGTGACGGAGATCAGGAGTTTCCTTGGTTTGGCGGGCTATTATCGGAAGTTCATTGAAGGATTCTCCAAACTGGCGCTGCCACTGACTATGCTGACAAGGAAAGATAAGGCGTTTATCTGGACGGCCAAGTGCGAAGAGAATTTTCAGGAATTGAAGAAGAGGTTGACTACAGCACCTGTTTTGATTCTGCCAAATCCCAGCGTGAACTACGATGTGTATTGTGACGCGTCGAAGCAAGGATTAGGTTGTGTGTTGATGCAACAAAGGAAAGTGGTGACTTACGCGTCAAGACAGTTAAAGAATCATGAACAGAACTATCCAATGCACGATCTGGAATTAGCTGCAATCGTGTTTGCCCTCAAGATCTGGAGACACCATCTGTACAGTGTAAGGTTTGAGGTTTTCAGCGATCATAAGAGCTTAAAGTATTTATTTGATCAGAAGGAATTGAATATGAGGCAAAGGAGATGGACAGAATTCCTCAAGGATTATGATTTCGATCTTTAGTACCACCCTGGAAAAGCAAATGTGGTAGCTGACGCATTAAGCAGGAAGTCTTTGAATATCTCGACGATGATGGTTAGCGAGATGAAGCTGATAGAAGAATTCAGAGACTTAAATCTAGCGGTTCAAGTTGGACCTAAGAGTTTGGTTTGTGGCATGCTCACCGTAACGAATGAGTTCATGAAGCAATTGAAAGGTTTACAAGATTCAGACCCAGAACTACAAGAGAAGAAAAGCCTGTTGGTTGAAGGAAAAGCCCCAGAATTTCATATTGGGATTGATGGGGTACTCAAGTGCAAAAACAGAATTTGCGTGCCAAGAGACCCTGATTTGAGGATGGCAATCTTGGACGAAGCACACCGGAGCAAGTTGAGTATTCACCCGTGAACTACCAAGATGTATCAAGATTTGAAGAAAATGTTCTGGTGGTCAGGGATGAAGAAAGAGGTAGCCGAGTATGTTTCCCGTTGCTTGACATGCCAGAAAGCGAAGATTGAACACAAGCAACCTGGTGGAGAACTACAACCATTAGATATTCCGGTTTGGAAATGGGACAGCATTNCATTTCGATGGACTTCGTGAGTGGATTTCCGAAGACTCAGAAGGGTTACGATGCTGTTTGGGTAATTGTGGACCGTTTGACCAAGACAGCTCACTTTCTGCCTATCAACATGAAGTACTCTTTGGAGAGATTGGCGGAGTTTTACATTAAATAGATTGTCTGATTGCACGGTATTCCCAAAAATATCATCTCAGATAGAGATCCGCGCTTCACTTCCAAGTTCTGGAATGGTTTGCAATCAGCTTTGGGGACTAAGTTGAGCATGAGTTCAGCTTATCACCCGCAGACCGATGGTCAATCAAAAAGGACGATCCAATCATTTAAGGATCTCCTTAGAGCATGTGTGTTAGATAACCCAGGGAGTTGGGTTGATCATTTGCATTTGATCAAGTTCACCTACAATAACAACTTTCATTCAAGTATCGGTATGGCACCGTATGAAGCTTTGTACGGCAAGAAATGCAGAACGCCGTTATGCTGGTTTGAAAC